>NC_056735.1:356428176-356728176 GCF_019279795.1 Protopterus annectens | reverse complement strand
ATATTATGACTTCTAACAAGTTACACATTAGGTGAACTGAGATTTATTCTCCATGTTTGCCAAGGGATTCAGTACTCCCTGTACAACTTTCTTTAAAAAAAAAAACAAAATCAATAGTTCCAGAAAGCTGCTGGAAAGCAAATGTTTAAAAGCAACGGCAGGGGGTTTTCAAAAAGAAAGCGGGAACCTCCCCCAGAACAAAGGACAGCCTAATAATAGTCTTGACTATATGATGGATTTGGGTCTCATGGCATCTATGATACTCATCATACCCCTTGCAAGACTCTGTGAGAAAAATTCAGTGGTACCTGAAGTCTTTGGTCCCAGCATCAAAATCACCTGACTTTTCAAATTCCAGTTTTGGGGATTTGTGTAAAGGGATGTTTTATGGTGGAGAGACCAAATGTTCTCAAACTCCAGGTCTCCTATTCTATATTTCTGCTACAGTACAGTCAAAGTAGATGCCTCAGACTTTGCTTGGGGAGCAGTGTCTATAAGGATAAATATGCAGGGTCACTGGAAAAAAGACCAAAACACAAACATGAGATGCTAGCTTCTTATGAATGCTGCCAATTCTCTCAACCATTCATGGCCTCCTGGACCCTTTTATATGTTTATAGACACCACAGCAGTAGTGATGTACCTCATCAAGTGTTTATAGACAACACACAATGATGTACATAGATGAACCAGATATATGTGACAGATATATCAAGATCACTGAAAGAAACAGACTGCAGAAGATAAATAAAATCAAGAATGAACACAGGAATTAGGACTGTTCATAGAGATTCATGCGATATAACAGAAGTAAACAGGCTATATTACTGTGTAGCTAAATTATAAAGTTCTACCACATGAACACAGGGTAGTGAGGGAAAGGAAGGGAAGAAATCGAATACCATGGAAATATTGAAGAGAGAAAATTATAAAGCAATTAAGACAAGAAGTGTCACTGTTAGAAGACTGTAGAAGAGGGAATAGATCAACAAAAATACTAAGATAGATGTGATAAAAGCAATGCACAATATTGGAACAGATCAGGATCTATCATGCACTATCACAAATAAGCTAAAAATTTCAGCACAGGCAGAAAAACTTAGAAGATACGAAGATAAATATAAAGGAAAAGTGCAAAATAAACAATTTATTGATGACCCAAAAAAGTTTTATAGAGAGTTGGGAAATAAGGTAGAAGGAATTGAAGGACCGACAAAAAAAGAAGAAATAGATGCATTTTGGAGAAGTATCTCTGAAGATCCTGTGGGACATAAAGATGCTACATGGATAGAAAATGTAAAAGAAAGAATAAGTAGTTTAAAGGTACAGGCTATGAAATTTGATGAAGTAACAGCTAGAGAGATTGAAATAAAGATAAGAAATGTCTCTAACTGGGAAACCCCAGGCCCAAATGCAGTACCTAACTTCTGGCTAAAAGTATTAATATCTTTGCACGAAGATTTAGTCATGAGTAAGAACTATTTATATGCGCACCAAGAACAGACACCAACCTGGCTAACAACAGGAAAAACAATGCTCCTCCTTAAGAGTGAACCTGCAAGCTACCCTAAAAATTATAGGCCAATAACTTGTCTTCTGACGATGTATAAACTCTACATGGGAATTGATGCCGATAGAATTTATAGTCATTTAGAAGAAAACTCAATTATGGCAGTAGAACAAAAGGGCAATAAAAGAAAGTCATATGGAACAAAGGATCATTTGTTGTTAAATAAAGTCATAGTGAAGAACTGCAAAAAGGGGAAGAATCTAAGTATGGCATGGATTGACTACAAAAAAGCATTTGATAGTATTCCTCATTCATGGATAAAAAAGTGCTTAAAAATGTATAAGATACACCCCACACTGATCGACTACATTACAGTGACCATGAAACAGTGGCAGACCACTTTGCAATTAAGCCATGATAAGGGACAAATTGTTATCCCAGGGATAAAAATTCAAAGAGTGATATTCCAGGGTGACTCTCTGTCACCATTACTATTCTGCCTTGCCCTTAATCCATTAAGCTATTTACTCAGCAGCTTAGGCCATGGCTATAATCTGTCTCCTAGAAAACAACAAAGTGTAAAGACTTCTCACCTTCTCTTTGTCAATGATTTAAAACTGTATAGTTCATCAGATGAGGAATTGAAAGCACAACTGCAAGTTGTCAAAACTTTTTCAGATGGTATAAGAATGTTATTTGGTCTTGATTAAATGTGCAAAAGCAACCTTTAAAGCAGGAAAACTGAAATGCCAGGAAAACATCAGTTTGGGACAAGAATGTGATATAAAAGAACTTGAGCAAGAAGGAGTGTATAAATATTTGGGAACTGATGAATGATCAATAATAAAACATGAACAAATGCAAATAAAACTTAGTAAGGAATACTTCAGAAGACTTAAATTAATCCTGAAAACAACACTAACATCTAGGAACAAAATCCAAGCTATAAACCAATTTGCTCTTACTGTCCTAACTTACAGTTTTGGAGTGACTGACTGGCCCCAAAATGTGTTGAATAGATTAGATAGAAAAACAAGAAGGATGGTTCATGCTCGCCAAATGATTTATAAAACTCAGTACATACCAAGATTATATATTCCCCATTCCGAAGGAGGCATATGGGCCTCCTTGAAATTGATTATATGTATAGATCTGCAGTCGTGGGAATCCACACATCTGCTGATCTCACAAGACCCAAACGTAGTGAAAGTTTTGAAACATGAGGAGAAAAAAATCTAAGAAGACTTCTCTGCTTAATCTAGCAGAAGCTTATCGGCATCAAGCAGGAATGGAAATCAAACCAGAAGTAGATAAAAATGAGGCAGCAACTGAATATGCCAGAAAACAAAAGAAAGAATATAAGGTGAAAGATCAGATGAGAAGGCAAGAAATGTAGGAAAAGCATAAATATAGTTGCAAGTATAGAAAACTTCTGGAAGAAGCTCATGTTGATCAGAATTGAACACAGGAATGGTTAAGGAGAGGCGAATTCAAACCAAGAGATGAAAGGTTAATATTGGCGGCCCAAGATAGCGGGCTGCGTACACTTGATGTTATGTTGTCCTATCTCACCTTCATTCTTACATGTGGGTTTGGAGCCGATCCTTGGCTCTGACTCGGCCAATTGCAGAAGCTCGAAGTCTCTTAAGTTGACTGGTGGCAAGGTAGGTATCCCATCTGGTATCAACCCTCAGATCTCATTTGCCGCTTTACAAGTTCAGAAATCTTCTTCTTGGCCGTGCCTAAGTTAAACTTTTTCTTGTGTGTTTTCATATATATAGCTTGTCTTTTTTAGATAAAATATAGTTAGAATACTTTTGTTTAGATCATAGTTAATCTTAGGTATTGTTAAATAGTTGTCGCTGGTTTGTCAGCTGTTTGGCCAACGTTTTTTCCACAGGCCTGTTTTGTCGGTATCCCGTAGTTAAGATTATTTCTATTAAGAATTTGCTGTTTCTTCTTGTTGAGCCCCTTTGTCAGCTCTTTACTAGGTTTAAGTGTATATTTACATTGCGGGACTTACTTTTTAGTCCTTTTTTTTGGTATTAGCTTTCTGCTTGTGTGTGCTTGTCTAGGCTTAGGTAACTTAGTTAACTGTTTCCAAGGGATAGGCCCATTTAAGTTAGAGGACCTAGTTCTCTCATTGGCATTTACTACATTTTAGTGTGGTGTGTTATTTTCTCCTCCTTCCAGTAGTTGGGGTCCGTTTTAGTTAAGAGGACCTAACTAATTCCTTTTTTGTACCTTATAGCTTTCTGCCTTTGCTACAGTGTGACAATTATGTCTAAGGAGTCGAAAGAGAACGATCATAAACCTTCGGGTTTTAAAAAATGTCAAAAATGTACTCAGAAAATGTCCATAACGGACAGGCATAGTGTATGTGTCCACTGTTTGGGGGCCATTCACTTACAAGAGACTTGTACTTTTTGTCACTCATTTAGCTCGAGTCCTTCAGGAAAGGAAAAATAAATTGATTTTGAAAGGTCTCCTGAAAACATCCTTTGAGGAAGATTTAGGTAGTTCTTCCTTACATTCTACAAAGTCTCCCTCTAGCAGGAAAGAAAAGACTGTTAAAAGGCAATTTCCAGTGTCCCCTGAGAAATCTGGACCTCCTGAGAAAGTACCAAAAACTACTAAGACTCTCACCTAATCAGCTCCGCTGCCTTCAGAGCCGACTGAGGTTATTACAATTGACATGCCTATATCGGCCCCGAGAACTTCGAAGCCGAAAAAGGATTCTTTAGCTTGAAGCCAGTCAACAGATATTCCACCTGTCTCCCCTACTCTGAGATCACCTACTCTGAGGTCAACTATTTTTCAAAGATCTCACTCTCCAACCCTTTCCTCCAGGTCTTATAGGAGCCTATCAGATGAAGATGTGGAGTGGGTTGTGCGCAGACTCTTGAAGGTGCCGGGGCTGGCAAATTTGCTCTCGGCTCCTGCCCAGCTGGCCTCAGAGTCGTCCAAATCTTTGACATCCACTACTATTCTTCCTCAGAGCCCTACCGGTCTATCGGAGCCAGAATATCAAGTACCTCTTACTGTAGAACATTCGGCTCTGGCACCCCATGAGGCCTTACCGGAACCGATATCTGCTCTGACACTGTTGGTGCCATCTGTAGTGTCTAGGAGCCAAAGTTCACCGGTTGGCCCCAAGGGGGATTCTCGGACCCGAGGCTCTTTGGTTCCGAGTCTACCTCTCGGTGCGTTGGTATGATTGAGCTCTGCTCCTACATCGGCTTCGGAGCCGATCTCCCTGGAACCATGGGCTACCTCTGCTTCTTCGGAACCGGTGGTGTCCTTGGAACCGTGGGAGTCTGCCTTCTAGCTGATGAGGAGTGTGCTGGCCAAATCTACAGCTCTCTGCAAGGATGCTGATGTTCTTCCCCCAAAAGCACCTGCTTCTGTCTTGGCACCACCCTAGCCACAGGACAGCAGAGATCCGCAGCCTCAGGAACACCCTCTGGGTGATGCCCATTCTTCCGAGACCTCCCCAGAATACCCTTCTGAGGAGCCTCCTCAGAAGAAAACATGCAAGAGGAAGCATGTAGACTCCCCTGATGAGTCTGTCACATCTGACACTGATCTTGAGGAGTCAGAAGGGTCCCCATGGTCGTCCTCTGATGTCTCCTTTGCAGATATCCTTGAGATCCTAAAACAGAGAGGTGGCTGGACTACCATCACCCCTTCTGATGAGGAGTCAGTATACCTGAAGGCTTTAAGATCTCAACCTTCAGCCTCTTGGGTGTCTTCACCTTTCGACGAGCTCATGGACTTGGTCAGTCGAAAAGCGTGGGAATCACCTGACACAATGGAGCCAGTCCCTAGGAGGCCAAACAAGTTTTTGTCAGCCTCCAAGGAAAAAGATTTCTTGACTAAAGGTGTGCCGGTAGATGATATGGTGGTGGCAGCAGCAACCACCAAGAAGGAGCTTGCAGAGACGTCCTCATCTGTCCATCTGCCAAACAAAGAGTCTTGAACGATGGACAGTTATGGGAAGCGTGTTTTTTCTTCAGCGGCTCTTACCCTTAGATGGCTGAATTATCTTATCCATTTTACAAGGCTTCAGAGAGATCTCCTGAAGGAGCTAGGAGATACTCTACAAGGTACTTCAAATGCAGGGGTACCTGAAAAGATTACCACTCAGTTATCCACCTTAAACTCCATAGTGAATTCCTCCATGAGACTGATTTCATATGCAGCAGATGGAACAAGTAGGGCAGCGGGTTCAGGAATTTCCCTTAGGAGACACTCCTGGATGCGTTGTGTAACTTTGCGGAACCCTTTGCCTACCTTCACTAATGCCCCTTTTGATGGTTCCTCACTTTTTGGACCAAAGGTTAAGGATACACTCGCCAGATGCGAGCAGGAAGGGAAAATTCTCTCTGCCGTTGGAGTATGTTTTCTGTCCCTTCAAGACCCTATTCTAAAGGGCAGAAAGGAGGTAAGATGTGGTTCAAGAAATCCCAGACGCATGAGGTGATTCCTTCCCCAGAGGCAGAGGGGGAGGAAATAATGGTAGACGCCATCCTAGAGGCAGAGGGGGCCTTCAAAACCAGGATGACCGTGATTCCTTTCACAGATGTCCCTATCAGCGCTCCTGAAAGGAGGCCCGACTGTGCTACTCTGGAGCCAGTCAGGGGAAGTTTACCTTTGTACCCAGAAGCCTGTTACATCATCACAAAAGACAAGTGGGTACAAAACATAATATCCAGGGGATACTCCTTACCCTTTTCCTACCCCCCTCCTCAAACCACAAAAATCCTGGATATTCCACCCAGTTTCAGGGATCAAGCAACCGTATAAATCCAAAAGTTGCTAAACAAAAGAGTCATCCAAACCGTCTCCACAGACCAAATAGGATTCAGAACCTACTTGAGATTCTTTTTAGTACCAAAAAGAACAGGGGACTGGAGGCCTATATTGGATCTCAGCAAACTAAACGAATCAGTCAAGAAGTCCAAGTTCTGAATGGTGACACTGCAGTCAATACTTCCCCTTTTAGGGAAAGACAATTGGATGTGCTTGATAGATCTCCAAGGTGCGTACTACCACATAAAAATGGACAGAGCATCGAGGAGTCACTTATGCTTTCGGCTGGGAGCCAGTCACTATCAGTTTCGTGCTCTGCCTTTTGGTCTCACTACAGCCCCCAGAGTGTTCACCAAATGCATGGCAATAGTAACGGCTCACTTGAGACAGCTTGGATTCAGAGTGTTTCCGTACCTGGATGATTGTTGCTAATAACTGCCACCATCAAGCATCTACTTCAACAGGCCAGAGACATGACCCTACAAATTTGTGCTCAGCTAGGCATTACAATAAACTTAGAAAAATCTGCCTTGTTGCCCAGTCAACATATTACTTTTATAGGCGCAGAAATAAACACAGTTTCGATGATGGCTCACCTTCCCGCTGACAGAATTGCGAATCTCAAACAACAAATATTGCTTCTTCTCAAACACAAGGTCAAGGCAAAGATAGTGCTCAAACTACTGGGAACAATGGCCTCAACCATAACCCTTGTTCCCTTAGCCAGGATGCATATGAGAATTCTACAGTGGTTACTATTCTCCCAGGGGTTGCTTTAGGAACTTCCTGTAGCTCACCTAATCATAATAACAGAAACTTGCAAGAAGGATCTTTGTTGGTGGATTCAGTCCAACGAGTTAACCATCAGGAGACCATTTGTTCCACATCAACCTGTTGCTTCTCTGACCACGGATATTTCCCAGATAGGGCGGGAGGGCATTACATGGGAAAGACAGTCCAAGGCATATGGCAAGAACACGAGGCCCATTTGCACATCAGTATTCTAGAGATGAGAGCAGTACTTCTCGCGCTGCAAGCACTCCACAACTCTCTTCCTCTAGGGACGATTGCAGTCCAGTCAGACGATATGGTATATAAACAGGGAGGAACCAGATCATACCCACTTTGTCGAGAGGCTCTGAGGGTTTGGCAGTAGACAATCTCTTCCCAACGCTTTCTAGTAGCAACACACATCCCGGAAAAGTTCATTGTGATAGCTGACGAGCTCAAGCAGGGCAATATTGATGCCTCACGAGTGGTCTCTAAATCAGATCATACAGGAAGAGATCTTCCACAAATGGCACCAGCCTTGCTGTGATCTTTTTGCCACTCCTATGAACGCCAAATGAAGCAGCTACTTTGCCCTAATTCCCCCCCTCTTGGGGAGACACCGAAAGACGCACTTGTTCACAATTGGCCCTCGGGACTTCTTTATGCTTTTCCCCCATTTCCCCTTGTATCAAAAGTCATTCAGAAAACAAAATCCTTGGGAAGCAAGATGATTCTCATTGCTCCATATTGGCCTCGTCAAATTTGGTTTCTCTTTCTCTGGCCTCATCTACTGGAGGATACATGGATTCTGGACCCAGTTCCACACCTGCTGACATGTATGTCAGGAACGGTCCATCCTTCTCTCCACACCCTCAGCTTTACAGCTTGGGTGCTCCACTTCCAACTTTAGTCAGGATTTAGGATTTTACTCCAGCAGTAAAACACATTTTGATATCCTCTCGTAAGGTTTCTGCCAGGAAACTATATGCTAGTAAATGGAAAAGATTTTCTTTCTGGGTGCAGGCCAGAAACATAGACCCCTTCACTGCCCCAGTTTCTTCAGTTTTGGATTTCCTTTTGGAACTCTTCCAACAGGGCTCAGCCGCTGCTACAATTAAAGTCCAGCTAGCAGCTATCTCCCATTTCCACTTAAAACAGCATACACCTAACTTGATGACACACAGACTATGTAAAGCATTTTTGAAAGGCACTTACTTATTGAGACCTCCATTTAAAGAACCTGTCCCTCCTTGGGACTTGAACTTTGTCCTGTCACACTTAACCTCACCATACTTTGAACCTTCTTCCACTTGCGATTTAAAGTTCCTCTCTTGGAAAACAATTTTTCTGGTAGCTATAACCTCAGCTAGGAGAGTTCCCGAGCTACAAGCGCTTTCAGTAAAACTGCCCTATTTGATTTTCCATAAAGACAGGGTTTTGCTTCGAACTAACCCGTCCTTTGTCCCTAAGATTCTAATATTAACCAATCTATTGAGCTTCCAGTGTTCTTCCCTAACCATACCAACAAGACAGAGTACAGACTTCACAAACTTGATGTGCATAGACAACTTAGGTTCCATCTCCACAGAAATAAAGAATTCAGGAAGTCAGATCAGTTGTTCATATCCTTTTCAGAGGCAAGAAAGGGTATGCCAGTCTCTAAAATCACATTGTCTAAATGGCTTTCCAATTGCATAACTTTTATATACTCCTCCAATAACAAAGAACTCCCCTTCAAAGTTAGAAGTCACTCAACCAGGTCAGTAGCAACATCCACTGCTTTTCAAGCCAGAATTTCAATGGACAGTATTTGTGCAGCCACAACATGGGTAAGCTCACATACTTTTATCACTCATTACAAAGTTGATTTGGCCTCCAGGGACAGAGCTTCCTTTGGTTCCACAGTGCTCAAGAGTGTATTCCTGTGAGCCACCCAAGAAATAGGTGCTAGGGACGCTGTCCCACATGTAAGAAGGAAGGTGAGATAGGACAACATAACACAAAGAAGTTATGTACTCACCATAATATTCCATCTCGCCCTTCATTCTTACGAACCCACCCACTTACCCGTGTCCAAATAATCCTAGAGGACCTGGTAGGAAAATTTTTGCTCTTTCCTTTATGTTGGAGACCTTTCATTATTGTTTCTCCTTTACCTGAGGGTACAGTATAACTATTTTCTATTATAGTCAGCAGCAAACAAGATCTGAGGGTTGATACCACTGCATGATGGGATACCTACCTTGCCATGAGCCAACTTAGAGACTTCGAGCTTCTGTAATCGGCCGAATCAGAGGCGAGGATCGGCTCCGAACCCACATGTAAAAATGAAGGGCGAGATGGACAGCAAGCATAGAACGTTATGGTGAGTACATAACTTCTTTGTTTATAAAGTTCATTGAACATGTGGTAGAAACAGACAAATGTAGCTTTTGTTAAACCGAATTGGAAACAGTTGCACACCTCGTTGCTGGTTGCGACATACTAATGGCAGAAGGACTGTATACTGAAAGGCATATTAATGTGGCAAGACTGTTGCACTGGGGATTGTGCAAACATTATGGTATTGAAGCAGCCAAAAAACAATGGAAACATGAGCCACAAAGCATCTTCCAAAATAAAGAAGTCTACATCACATGGGATCACCCATTACCAACAGTTCAAAAGACAGATGCTAGATAACCAGATGTAGTGGTCCAAGAAAAGAAGACGAAAGTAGTATTGATCATTGAAATTGCCACACCCAGTGACTATAGTGTCTTGAGTACAAAGAGGCACAAAGTCATAAAATATCAGGATCTGCAGGCAGAAACAAAAGCAATGTGGAAGAAAGATACCCAGACAGTTTCAATAGTAGTAGGAGCAACGGGTCTTATAAAAAAGAATTTGCAATCATATTTAGATATGTTACCAATACATGTAACTCCATACGAACTGCAAAAGGAGTCATTACTTGGCACATTGCGGGTGCTATGAAGAGCACTATTGGCTGACATCAAAGAACTGAAACAATACTAATTTCATGAACTTTAATCATACTTTGACTTAGGAATGGTGTCCATTCCCGTCGTGGTATTAGAAACCCAAAAGACTTGGAGTAATTAAAAAAGCATGAACCAGATCTTACCATCTGTGCAGATTAGCCATATAGCCTGGAATAAAGCTTTTTAGCATAATCTCACTCTGCAGACGTCTTGCATACCGTCAGAGCAGAGTTGGGTCACAACAGACTCTTATGAATGGAAATTGAATCAGGGAGTCTTCACAAATTGATCCAGCACTGAGGAAGACCTCAAATGCATCTGTTTGCCTTCTCACAAAACAATCAGTTGGCAAAATTCTGCCCCAGAAATACATGCAAGGAAAAAAGGCCCTGAAGACTGGTGCTTGTTCTTTTCTATGGCCAGGAATGTTCTGTGTGCTTTTCCACCCTTTCCACTCTCCACATATAATTCTGGTGACACCCTTGTGGTCCAGGCTACAGTAGATTACCCTCCTTTTGGAAATGGCTAGGGTCGGTTATCACAAGCTTCCTTGCAGACTGGATTTACTCACTCAAGACCAGAGGTGTTTTGAGTAATCTTGACCTTCAAACAGTTACCGCTTCCTGCCTTGGATGATAGAGATTTAATACTTGTTAGAGATCTTTTCTTTGAGGACATTTATCAGGTTTCATTGGCGGCAAGAAAGCCTACTAGTAGAAGATCATACATTAGCAAATGGAAAAAGGTTTTCTAGTTGTTGCCAACAAAAGAACCAGCACCCATTCGGGGCTAGTGTTTCTTTGGTTCTTCAGTATTTGTGTGCGTTATCCCTCTTTAGCATTATCTCAGTTCTCAGTCAGGGTTCACTTGTTGGCCATTTCAGCATGTCTGCCCATGGATTCCCCCTCTTTCAATGCAACCTCATATGAAAATATTTTTAAAAGGGTGTTGTATAAGAAGCCTCCTAGGAAAGAAGTGGCTTCTCCTTGTGATCTTAATTTTGGTTTAGAAAAACTAACTCTTGCTCAATATGAACTTGGCTTATCAAGTTGACTTGAAATTCTCAACGCGGAAATCAGTCTTTTTAATTGCTTTTTTTTTGCATACTCTTATAGTGGGTCAACCTTGTTTCATTTTCCACAAAGATATGGTTTCTTTAAGAACTAATCCTTCATTTACTTCTAAAGTGATGACCTTTACCTTAAGCCAAGCTGTCCATCTCCCTGTCTTATTT
Source organism: Protopterus annectens (assembly GCF_019279795.1). Taxonomy (NCBI): domain Eukaryota; kingdom Metazoa; phylum Chordata; order Ceratodontiformes; family Protopteridae; genus Protopterus; species Protopterus annectens. The sequence goes on along the minus strand of NC_056735.1, from coordinate 356,716,865 downwards.
CGACAACATAAAAATGAGGGAGAAATGGTACTTCATACCTTGTGTGTCCACGGACAAATTGAGTATTATCTTAACAAAACAAAATCTTTCAGAACTTCTGATCAGTTGTTCATTTCTTGTGAAGGTAAGAAAAAGGGGCAGCCTGTATCAGAACAGAATGTTTCAAAATAGTTGTCTCATGCCATTACTTTTGTTATTCCCACCATAATAAAACTATTCCTGGCAAAGACGAGGCTCATTCTCCTAGGGCCTCAGCTTCGTCAGTGGATTTTTGGAAAGGGTTGGATGCTGGAAGTATTCCAGATGCAGCAACTTGTCTTCTGTATGCACTTTTACCAAGCACTTTAAACTAGACTCCTCCCAGGTCTAGGACAGATTGTGCTAGGACCATTCTGCAAGAGATCTTGGACCCTCTTCCATCCTTCTCCCAGTCAGTTTAGCTATGGTAATCTAACCTTACAACTAAGGCTACTGCAGCATTGATCAATATGATGATCATAGTAGAGTTGCATAAGTAAGCTTACCATAACAGAGAATGTTTGAATGCTCACTGCTGCAGTAGCTGCTCCCTCCCTCTATCCCACGTATATTATTGTATGATGTGTTGTTGTCAGTCTCTTCTTTATTCTCACTGATTGGTCGGAACTGATCTATCTGATCCTTCTCTGCCTTTGCATAAGCTCGAGGTCCTCAGCCATGCTTGTGGGCATTTTCCCTACCCATAATGCAACTGTTCTATAACCTCAGATCTCATTTGCTGTGCAGCGAAGAGGGTCCTGTTAGCTAAGCTCTGCGCTGAATATTGCTAATTGCTTGCTCATTGTTTATTTATAGTTTAATTATTATTCTCTTGTTTGTCTAACTATTGTTATTACCTTCGATAGTGTGAATCTTCCCTACCCCTATTAAGTTAGAGGATCATCTCCGTCATCCATTTCAGTTAGAGGACGATCTTCTCTGCCATCATTTCCCTCCTCTAATTGTTCGTTTTAGTTAGAGGACAATTTTCTTCTCATTTCTATCCTCCCTCTAATTGTCGATTTAACTTAGAAGACAATTTAAAAAAAAGTTTTACTCTTATTATTCTTCCCACTGCTCTTCTATTTTTGCTCACAGTGCATTTGTTTGTTTGTGTGTGTGTGTGTGTGTATATTTAGTTTATTATGTCTCAGAAACAGGAGGGGAAACAGGTTTCAAAAAATGTGAAAAATGCGGGAAGATGATTCCCCTTAGAGATTCTCACATTCTCTGTGTTTATTGCTTGGGGCATCCATCTCCAAGAAAATTGCTCCATATGCCATGGGTTTAATCAGAGAGCAATTATGGACCATAAAATATGTTGATTTTAAAAGGTTTATTAAAAAACCCTTTTTCAGAGGCTATTTCCTCAAAATCACCAGACAAGACTTCAAAGAGTGTGTCTTTGGCTCCATAAGATTCATTGGAGCCTTGACCCAAAACTCCCTGACTCTCTACTCCACCAATATCCTTGGAGCAGACAATCATTCATGGATCCAAGGCTACATCAAAGCCAACAGAACCTTGGCTCCGACGTGTTCTGCACTAACACAGACTCCACATCGGAGCAGATCGCCTTCACTTGAACCAGTGACTTCACGGCTCCCATCTCAATTACTAACTAAATCTAGATCCCCATCTCTTTCTACTGTGTCTACCGGGAGCTTATCCAATGAAGATGTAGATAGGGTTGTGCAAAGGTTGCTGAAGACTCCGGCCCTGGCCAAACTTTTGTTGGAATTGAGCCCAAAGGAATCGGATCAGATACTGTCCACCTCCCTAGAAACTGTTGCTCCTCCAATCCATCCTTCGGTTTCAGAGCCAGAAGACTCTGATCTCCAGAGTGTGTCTGTGTCTGCTCCAGGACCATTGGTTTCATTGGAGCAGACATTTGCCCTGAGCATTTCCCTCCATTCAGAACAGGATACCTCTAGGAGCCGACACTCTCTGGTCGGATCCTTGGAGCCAGCTCGGATCTCTCTCTGTATCCGGCCCTGCCTCTCGGGGCTTCGGCGTGGGTGAATTCTGCTCCTACCTCTGCTTCAGAGCTTCTGTCACCAGTTCAGTGGATGCCTTTGGCTCCAACAACCTCTTTGTCTGATCCGGGGTAGTTCTCTGGACGGGGGCAGTCTGCATTCGAGGTTGAGGAGGGTTTTGACTCCTACCCAAGTCTAAGGCACATCCTTTTTTGGATCTTCCTCCCTATATGGGCCAGTTGTCTTCATCCTCTCAGGTAACCTCTACACAGGATCGCAGAGACCCCAGGCCTCAGGTTGCCCACCAGGACACCTCCTTCTTCTGAAACCTCTCCAGAGCATCCCACTGAGGAGGTCCCTCGGAAGAGGACATGCAAGAGGAAGCACCTTGATTCCCCAGAGGAGTCTGTCACATCAGGCACTGACCTCAATGATGCAGAAGGGACCCCAAGGTCACCTTCTTGATGATATCTCATTTGGAGACATCCTGGAATTATTAAAACAGAGAGGTGGGTGAGTGGCAGTCCAACCCCACTTCAGCTGAGGAGTCAGTTTACCTGAAGGCCTTTGGGTCTCACCCTTCCTCCTCTTGGGTGACTTCTCCTTCTGACGAGCTTATGGATTTAATCTCTAGGAAGGCCTGGGAGACCCCAGATTCTGTAGAGCCTACTTCTAGAAGACGAAATAAGTTCATTACTGTCCCTAAGAGTAAAGGTTTTCTGACTAAGGGAGTTGCAGTTGATGCCATGGTTGTGGTGGACGCCACTAAAAAGGAGCTATCTGAGACCAGCTCCTCTATCCATTCTCCTAATAGACTCTAGGAGTATGGATAGATATGGGAAGTGAGTGTTTTCATCAGCGACCTTTGTTCTCTGAACTATCTTACCCATTTCACTAGGCTACAGAGAGACCTGTTAAAGGAACTCACAGACTCTCTCCATGGAGCTGTAGCTGATGCAGTAGCAGATAAAGTTAATGCTCAGCTCACCACCCTCAGTTCTGTAGTAAACTCTTCCATGAGGCTGATATTGTGTACCGCTGATGGAACAAGTAGAGCTGCGGGTTCAGGTATTGCTGTTCGGAGACAGGCCTTGATGCGCCTTTGCGACTTCGCGCACCCCTTCAAGTCTAACTTTGTTAATGCCCGGTTTGATGGCTCATCTCTTTTTGGGCCAAAAGTGAAAGAAACTCTCACCAGGCGTGAACATGAAGGCAAGACCTTGTCTGCCATTGGAGTACATTTTTCTGCGTCCACCAGACCTTTTCCAAAAGGTCAGAGGGGTAGTGGGAAGATGTGGTTCAGAAAATCCCAAAGGCCTTTCCATGACACACAAGGTGTGAGTTCCCCCAGGGGCAGAGGGGGGAACATTAATGGTAGACGCTGACCTCGCGGCAGAGGAGGCCCGCATAATCAGGGCTCCAGAGGATCTTTCTTTGGAGGGCCCTATTAATGCTCCTGAAGGAGTGCCCGATTGCTTGCCTTTGGAGGCAGTCGGAAGTCGTTAGTCTCTGCACCAAGAAACCTGGCAAAGCATCACAAACGACAAATGGGTGCTGAGCATAATATCCAGGGGATATGTAATTCCCTTCACCTATCCTGGTCCTATAAGCACATCAGTTCTGGGTGTTCCACCCATTCAAAAGGAACAGGCAACCTTAGAAATTCAAAAGTTACTAAACAAGAGAGTCATCCAAGAAGTCCCCGCAGACCAGAAAGGATCTCGACTTACTCAAGATTCTGTTTAGTTCCAAAGAAAATAGGGCACAGGAGACCCATCTTGGATCTCAGCATTCTAAACAGGTCTGTGAAAAAGAGCAGGTTCCGGATGGTAATGCTGCAGTCGATACTTCCGCTCTTGGAAAAAGACAGTTGGATGTGCTCCATAGACATTCAGGATGTGTACTACCACATTCTAATGAGCAGGTAATCCAGAAGGTATTTACGCTTCTGGCTAGGAGCTAGTCACTTCCAGTTTCGAGCTCTGCCTTTTGGTCTCACCACAGCCCCGAGAGTGTTCACCAAATGCATGGCAGTAGTAGCAGCTTACCTGAAATGCAAAGGATTCCATGTGTTTTCATATCTGGACGACTTGCTCATCTCTGCCCCAACCAGGCATCTTCTTCAGAAGGCCAGGGACTGCACCCTTCAACTTTGTTCAACCCTTGAAATCATTATAAGTTATGAAAAATCTGCTCTAAAGCCATGTCAGTCCTTGGTTTTCATAGGAGCTCGAATAAACACAATAATCATGTCAGCACAACTTCCCCAAGAAAGAGTACACAGTCTTCAGCATTATGTGAGGATGGTGATCAACAAGAAAAAAGCATCTGCCAAACTAGTCATACAGGTTCTAGGCAAAATGGCTGCTTCAATTGTACTAATACCACTAGCTCGACAACATACAAGAATCCTCCAGTGGCTACTTTCGACACAATGGACCTTTTGGGATCTTCCATTGTCGTACAAGATAATACTAGCAAACTCTTGCAAAAGAGACCTTCAAGGGTGGCTCAACTCTCTACTAGTCTCTAAAGGCTGTCCCTTTCACCCCCTCAGCTCCAATCCATAGTGACCACGGCCGTGTCCCAGATAGGGTGGGGAGGCATTATCTGGAAAACACAGGCCAAGGCACTTGGCAAGAACACGAGGCCCATTTGCACGTAAATGTTCTACAGATGACAGTGGTGCTCCTAGCATTGCAGGCATTACAGAACTCTCTCTCTCTCTAGGTACAATAGTAATTCAATCAGACAGCATGGCTGTGGTCTGGTATATAAACAAGTGGGAACCAGATCATACCCCTTATGTCAAGAAGCCCTGAAAGTCTGGCAGTGGGCAGAGGCCTCCAACTCCTTTCTCATAGCAATGCACATCCCGGGGAAATCCAACGTGATTGCAGACAAATTGAGCAGAGCCTTTCTTTGGCCACATGAGTGGTCCCTGAGTCAGAAAGTGGCAGAAGAGATGATCTGCAAAACCGCAGAATCTCTCTGCATCACCCGTCAATGCCAAATGCAGCAACTACTTTGCCCTGATCCCCCCCAATGGGGGAGTCCCCAAGTGATACACTTGTTCACGATTGGCCCCCGGGACTTTATTTATGCTTTCCCACCAATACCTCTGATTCCCAAATTCCTGCAGAAAGAAAGCTTGCTGGAGACCACAGTAATCCTAATTGCTCGGTGTTCGCCTTGACATATATGGTTTCCCTTTGTCCAGCCTCATGTACAGAAGTGACCATGGATCCTGGACCCAGTTCCAGATCTACTGACACATCTGTCAGGAGAACTTAATCCCAACCTACACAGTCTCAAACTAACAGCATGACTGCTCCACTTCCCATGATAGCCAGGTTTCCTCTGCTTTCTTCTCCAGTAAAACGTATTTTGCTTTCTTCCCATAAGAACTCTGCTCGGAAACTGTACAAGAGTAAATGGCAAAGATTTGGAGCCTGGTCTAATCTTAATCACATAGATCCTTTCACAGCACCTTTGCATTCTATTCTGGAGTTTTTAGTCAAGTTATTCAGTGAGGGAGCTGCTGCAGCTACTGTTAGGGTGCAATTAGCAGCCATCTCTAATTTTCAGAAAGAAGACAATGGTACAGCTATAATTTCAAACAGACTTTGTAAAGCATTCTTCAAATGTACTTCCTTAATTCACCCTCCATACAAAAACCCTCTTCCACCTTGGGATTTGAATTTTGTATTGTCAAAGCTTATTTACCCAACTTTTGAACCTTCTGCTACATGTGATATGAAATACTTATGGAAAACGTTTCTGTTAGTAGCTATAACTTCAGCAAGAAAAGTTTCTAAGTTGCAGGCCCTATCCTCTAAACATCCATACGTAATTTTTCATAAAGACAGAGTTTCTCTGAGAACGAATCCTTCCTTTTTACCTAAAGTGGTTTCGGAAACAAACCTCAACCAGTCTATCGAATTACCAGTGCTCTTTCCAAACTTTCAAAACAAAGGAGAGTACACACTCCACCTTTTAGATGTCCATAGACTTACATTCCTATTTGCACAGGACATCTCAATTCAGAAAGTCAGATCAGCTCTTTATCTCTTATTCAAACATTAGAAAAGGCCAACCAGTTTCTAAGGTAACACTATCCAGCTAGCTATCAAAATGTACATCTTTCGTGTACAGTTCTAACCACAGGACTATTCCAAATCCTATCAAAGCTAATACTACCAGGTCAGTACCCACTTCAGCGGCTTTCCAAGCCAGATTACCTTTAGACAACATCTGTGCTGCAGCTACATGGGCTAAACCACATACTTTTATGACTCATTACAAGCTGGATTTTACCTCTAGGAGTAGAGCATCTTTTGGTTCTGTGGTTCTGAGGAATATTCTCCAATGAGCCACCCAAGAATTGGGTAGCTAGAGACACGGTCTCATCAGTGAGAATAAAGACGAGATTGACAACAACACACAAAGAAGTTATGTACTTACCATAATGTTCCATGTGTGTTGTCTATCTCGTCCTTTATTCTCATAACCCACCCATCATTCCCCCTTCTGGTAGTTCTAATTGGATTTTTACAGGACTCTACAGCCTCTGAGGATATGTCTTGGATATGTGTTTGTTACATATTCTTGGTAATGTATACTTCTAGTCACTGCTGAAGTGCGAACAAGATCTGAGGTTATAGAACAATTGCGTTATGGGTAGGGAAAAATGCCCATGAGCTTCGGCTGAGGACCTCGAGCTTATGTAAAGGCCAAGATGGATCCGACCCATCAGTGAGAATAAAGGACGAGATGGACAACACACATGGAACATTATGGTAAGTACATAACTTCCTTTTTTTATGACAAGGTGTGGACTTAAGTTCCTGGCATTATCTTCTTGGGACTTTAGCTTCCCTCTTTCTGTTGGTATGAAAGTTATGAAGTGCTTCTTGCCCATACCTGTCTTTTAGTCAGCTTGGCAGTTGCTGACTAATGGTTTAAGCATGTGGAAAGTTCCCTGAAAGCTTTTGAAGCTGGATTCAACCCATGTAGCTAAGGCTACTTCAGCAGTGATCATTCCAACATCTGCTTTTATGGAAAGTTTACTTGCATAACTGTATTTTTAAAATTATAAATTAGATTTATTTTTAATATTGCTATCAGTTACCGTTGTGAAATGAGTATGAGAGCAATGATATTAAAGTATTTCCTCAAGTTTCGCTTGTGGGAGTGAGCTATATATGATATTGCTATTCAGAGCATATGACTTTATTAATGCTGGTCAGAAGAAAGGGAGATGCAGCATCAAAGGATACTGGGATGGGTTCAATAAGTGGGAACTATTTTCTCAGTCCCTGTGGGACATTGTTTTGTCAGCAGATATCCAGATTCTTTACTAATTGTTAGGTGTAACAGCTTGATCTTACTGCTCACTCTCCCCTGGATGAAAGTTCTGCAGTAAATGACTACCTTCCACTAGTCATCATCTGGGATAACAGAGTTGCCCCATTTTCTAATAATCTTTGATTGTTTCCTTTTTTTGGTATTACTATTCTACTGGGGAAGAGACCTGTTGTAATATATTCTGGGAAATACTACTGCCATAATGAATTGTTTTGGGGTAACTCTTAGTCATTTTCCAGAATGGATAAGTAACAGATTATCAAAGTATTGTTGATTAATGGAAATCATAGTTCCTGTATTAGTGGTGAGTACTACTGGAAGCACTTTAGGTACGATGAAATAGCAAACCCATAGCTTCTTTTGAAATGTCACCAAAGTGGAAATGGTATGTCCCTATAACCTCGGCCTTTGTATTCCTGTTGATAAAAATCACCATTATTTCTGCTTTTAGTGTAATCCTTTATAAATTGAGTTTCAGACCATTTAGGTGATGGCGTTTGCAGTATTTTTTGGTAATCTGTAGGTTCTCCTTCCTCAGTGACTGTACTGTCACTCGATGCTTTGCAGAGTGCAAGACATCTGAAGTCCACAAAAAAGCAGGTTTCTTTGCCAACTGTATAGTGCTCCAGGCAGTCTTAGTTTACTTGGTAAAGCACTTTGATATAATAATGTTGTGTTCTCAGTTGTGCTGTATACTTTGAATAAAATGACAGTTTTTTTGTGGGGGTACAAATGTATTTAATGATTTATGTTTCTTCCTGCTTTGAATTTCATCTTATGTTGTCCTAAATAAAATGAATGATTGACTTCCAGCTTAGTTTTCTTCCATTGTCTTTAAACAGAATGTCATTTGTTTTAAAACAATGTTATTAGGCTGCTTAATAAGTATAACTGTAAAACGGTTAGTATATCATTTTTACCAATGTTGACATGACTGTGCTTAGTGCCAAGTCAGGCTCTATGTAAACAAGCTACCTTTGTATAAAAAAGTTTGTTTTTATGCAATGCCTAGCTGTTATGCTTCAAAGTGTTTCGTATTCCTTTTTGAATTGTGTGCTGTGAATTTTTTTGGTGCTAGAAATAATTGTCCATGATGGAACCAAGCAAATTGAGTAAAATAATATTTTTTAAAATGGTCTCTGGGAACCCTAATTTGTTGCTTGAACGTGAGAGCTTCATATAGACTGCATATTCATTTTTAAGTAGCATCATTTTAAACAAAGTTAACCTTGTAAATTATTGCTGTGAGGTGAGTTTCCTCAGTACGACACTGCTATGAGATAATTTCATGCTTTGTGGCCTTATTAAAGCATCTCATTTCAGGTTTAACACCCAGATGTTTTTGTGTGTGTTTGTGTTTTAAATCAAAACATATTTTCGTGTCTCATTGTGGTACTCTCATTTTAATGTAAAAAGCACCCTTTCCATTTTTGACTCCTGACAATGATTAAGAAATGGAACAGTTTTGAGTTTGAAAGTGTAGATGACAGATTGCTTGTAATACTTTACTTCCAGAAGACAATACATTAGGGTGTTTCTGCAGTTAATATGTAAAACAGTTGGTATGTCTGTTTTTCTAAGCAAATGCAGTTTTGGAAGATAACTGGTGTATTTCCATTATAGATCCCCTTTTTCACATCACCCTGGGAATGATTATGTGAGGCAATTTTCAAACAGCTGCACATGGTCCATATTTGGTTTTAAAGGTTTTGAAATGTTTTTTGATGGTCTCAAGGTATTGCTACAGAGAGGAAGCTGGTTTGAAATATTTTTATTTCTCCATCAAAGGGTACTATAATTTAGGATGTTCATATTTAGAAGTCGCATTCTTTTGCTCGTTAGTTGCAAAAATGTTAAATCAAGAAGCAAGAGGAAATGAAGGTGTCCAGCAAAAAGAGGTGGATGGTTTGTGTGAGAGAAGACCTGCAACAGTCAGTCATGAGTGTCGAAGAAGGTAGGAAAGAGTCATTGAATCAAAAGAGATGATAGTTGACCCAACACCCTGACCCCATGTAGAAAATGGGGGAAAGGGAGTTGATGATGATGAAATCATAGACACAGATAGCAAAAATGAAGTTCCTTTGTAGGGTTGCTAAGCTCATTCTCAGTGACAAGCTAAGTAGCTTAGCAGTCTGAGGCAATCTTGGAATAGGGTCACTCTTCCTTAGGACTGAGGGGGGCCATTTGAGGTGATTTGTGCACCTAGTGGCAATGCCACCTTGTTACAACCCTTTGAAGGTGTGCCACACACAACCTTTTGGAGGAGGCTGTGTCACTGACCCAAGACATTACTTAGCAGTTATTTCTCTCAACTGACTTGAGGCCACCTTAGCATCAGCATAAAGAAGCTGGTAACTTCTACTGAGTATAGGACAGTTTGCACTTTCCTGCATGATTGCTTACACTATGACCCTCTCCAGGATAAGGGGTTTAGAAGATGGGGTAGATGGATGGAAGGATGAGTGGAGGGGTGGACTCCTGATGTCAGATTTGTGGAAAAAGAAGTCTTGAAAGGGGTTTCTGTCTCTCCAGAACAATGGGCTTGTGCACCATAGTCGTTATCTTGCCTAAGAAAGGAGATCAGTAGAGACCTGTCTTCTCTCTGTCCAACATCTCAAGTTTGTTTAGGTGAAGTAACTCAGAATGATCTCCCTCATGTCTCAGCACCTGGTTTATAAGTCTTCCTGTTAGTCATACGTATCACTGCTTTCCTGTGTTTCTGAATTAATAGAATTTAGCCACAGGAATTCAGTTTTTCCTTTCAGAACTGTAAACCAATAAAATTTACCCCCACTCAAGGCAGAGTGGATTACCTCTTGTAAAAAGGATGTGAGCAGGAAACTTAGCTGTTAAGGAGAGCATAACTCTCATATCTTAATTTCATTTCTTACCACTGAAGTGAATATTTGCCACATTCATTGTTTGCTTCTAAGCAAATAAGAGACAGACACGTATCCTTTGGCACAAGTCTTTCATTTTGATTATTGTACTGTTCATTGGTACCTTCTGTATTTGGGCACTTATTTTGCATTTTCAGGTGGTTAATGACAGCCACAAGGGGGGAAAACACCATCATAGCATGAGAGAGTTTTCCACAGAGGGCTATGACTTACTGTATTTGTTTTGCTTTGGTGAAGAGTATGATGTGACCATTTGTGGACATTGTAAGACATTTAATAAAATGGATTTTTGAGAATGACTATGAATGTTAAAACTTTTGCTGAACATCACAAATTAGCTGCAGTAAACCAAAGGATATATTCTACTCTCTCCAGAAGGTGAGCCATTCACTAGCCTTTGGTTCCCATCAGAACACCAGGGAAAAAAAGTTCCTTAAGCTGCATCACAAGCACTAGAATATTGCAGAGCCAGTGAAGGTTTTAGAAAAGCAGCTCATAGATGAAGAGCATGATGCCTTAATGACCCAACTAGTCCTGTCCTGGCTAAGACTAGGATATAAATCCTTCCAGTTGTCACATTTCAGTTTTCGTATGCCACAGTTAGGATTCAAGCCACTGTAAATGGCTTGTGCAGATTAATTAGCCTGTCACAAGTCTAACATTTCTATCTCACCTTACAGAAATTTAACTACCTGCCAGTCACAGCACATTGTACTCTTGTTGTGTTTTTGCCCATTCCTAAGAAGTAAACTCTAAAGTAAGTTCCCCCTCTACTTTTAGGAGTAAGAGTAGTAACACTATTAAGTTAATAAGATGCTGGCAAGGAAGGGCACATTCTTACTGCTTGTGCAGGCTTGCTGTACAGACCAAGGAGCAGGCCCTGAAATTCAGCCTACTCCTCTCAGCAACTAACATTCCCTCAGAAGAGAACTCATTTGCAAACTAATTAAGCAGGACCTCTGTAGACTGCTATGAATAGATGATGTACAGGGAAATGTACTTGCACATGGTGGCCAGTTATGGTGGTCCAGACATAGATCTGTTTACTAATGCAACAAGCAATTGACCCAGATCTGCTCCAAAGCAAATCACAAAACTCTTGCAGTGAACATATTCTCCCTAAACAGGTCTGATGTTCTTCGCATTTCACTGTTGCAGTCATTACATTTGGGTAATCCTGCTGGCAGGTTGCCCTCAGTCGGCCTGAATTCCAAAGTCTTGGGTCCTGCATCGGCTGCTGTCGCCCCTAAACCTGACTTCAGGTCGTCGGGGGTATAAAAGAAGCAGCCGACGCCATTTTCTTCAGTCTTTCTTGCCATGCGGTGCCCGAAGCAGAAGCAAGTGCCGGTCAGCCGACTCCTGAGATTTTCATGTTCGAGTTTCAGACCCGAAGTCTTCAATAAAGCTAAGTACCTCATTGGGGAAACTTATTTCTTGCTCCAGACCAATGTCAGAAAAAGTTAATAATTGTATTTCTTGTGGAAAGCAAATACCTCATAAGGACTTTCATTCTAATTGCATTCCTTGCCTAGGCCCTGATCACAATGTTTCTGGTTGTTGGTTTTGTGCTAGATTTAACCAATGCACTATTAAGCATTGGTATTATTTTGCTTTAAACTATTTTGGACATTGGTTTAATTATCCAGAAATGTCGTCGAATAGCCATCCGACTACCGGAGTTCACAAAAAACGCAAAGAAAAGGAGAGAGATAAACAACCGAGGTCCAAAACCGACGACGAAGCTTCTCCTAAGCCAGTCGCTGGTTCTCAGTGAGGTGCTTTCGCAGCCCCTGATGCCTGCTACTTTAGAGTCGCAAGCTGCTACCGACTCCCATGTGGAGTCTGCTATGCCGCTGGAAACTCAAGGTATTGGAACCTCGGACACTATTCCCTCAGATGGGTCCGGAGCCGCTGAGCAGGCACCGGCTTCTGAGGGTGTATTCAGATCTAAACATCTTTACATTAAACCGACTTCAGCTTCAAAGGAAAGACTAAAGCACCTTCTAAAGCAAAGAAACAAACTCAAGAGCCACGTGGACAGGCCTCTATGCCCAGAAAAACAGATGCTCAAAATGGCCGAAGACTTGATTACCTTGATCAGGGGTTCCCATCCCCCTCCTGATAAGAGGCCTAGGCAAGAGACTGACTATGAATCTTCAGATCAGGTTTCTATTTCTTCTGATTCCTCTTCTGATCAGGAATATTCTCTTCCCCCCATGAGGATTCTGATGCTGAAGAATCTATACCTTCAGCTTCTTCTCCAGAGGACTATTTTGGGAAAACCTTGCATACCATGAGGGAGCATTTCCATTGGGAGAGCCAAGATTTTTCAGAATCTAAAAAGAGGCTCAGGGATTTCCTTTTACTACCTCAACACAAGCCTCTAGCCATTCCACCTGTGTTAGACATTGTAGATAATGTGTTTTCGGAGTCTAGTCTGACCCCTGACTCCTTACCTCCAGCTTCTGTTAAGCCTGACAGATATTACAGGGTTCCTGACTCTCATAAATTCCTTTTTAAAAACTCTGCTGCAGACCCAGAAACTATTTCACAGGGTCTCAAAGGAGTTAAGGCTTCCGCTGAAAAAACCCTACCCCCTCTGAAAGGGATTCTAGGGCACTGGATAGATGGGGAAAAAAGGTTTGCACATCTGCTACCTTGGCTATAAGGGCCTTAAAGTGTCAGTTTCATATGCTCAAATATCAGCAACATGTCATGGCATTGCTTAAACATAAAATGTTGTTAAACTCTGAATGTGCAGAAAACAAGGAAATGCAGGATTTCTTGCATGCAGCTGAACAAGTTGGAAATCATACTTTGCAATGTGGTTTTGATTCTTTAGAGGCCTCCTGCAGGGCCGCAGTTACGGATTCTGTAATTAGGAGACATGCTTGGTTAAAGGAACAAAATCTGCCTGATCATGTCAGTTAAATTATTAGATGCACCTTCACAGCATGTTACTTTGTTTGGTATTAAGGCAGAAGAGGTGTTAAAGAAAATGGAGGACAAAGCTAAATCTATGCAAACTGTCAAAGATTTTTTACAAGTACAGCCACCTAGGTTTAGTAGACACTGGCCTACAAAGAATTGGTCCTTTCCTGTGTCTGACAGACCTCAAAGGGACAGATCCAGACGCCCTTGAGGCAGATCCCAGGTGCCAGGTTCATACAAGTCAAAGCAATGGGGTGCTTCTACCTCCAAAGTTGGAGACGACAAATCACAACCATACAGGAAACAGTCCCAATGACTTCCCCCTGCCTGCACCAAGCACTTATGTCCTGGCACCACCCTTAGGGGGAAAATTAGCACTTTTTTCTCAAAATTGGCACATTATAACCCAGGACAAGTGGGTTCTAAATATAGTGTCACAAGGCTACAAGTTCCATTTTCATACCCTGCCAAAGGCAAACGGCTGGCCAGATCTGCCAAAAAATCAATGGGCAGAGGCGCAAAAACGAGTCTCATCCCTCATGGACATGGGGGCCATTCAACAAGTACCAGAGCAAGAGCAGGAACAAGGATTTTACTCAAGACTGTTCTTGGTACCCAGAAAGGACAAGGCCTGGAGACCAATACTGGACCTATCTATTCTGAACACATTCCTGGATATACCAAAATTCAAAATGTTGACTTTGCTTGGCTTGTGACTTTAGACCTTAAAAGAGGCATACCTGCATGCCCCAATCAGACAGTCATGCAGAAGATACCTCAGATTCAAGGCTGGCTCAATGCATTACCAATTCTCTGCACTGCCCTTTGGCTTATCTACTGTATCCAGGGTCTTTACAAAGTGCCTGGCACCAGTAATTGCATTCTGCAGACAAAGAGGAATACAAATATATCCTTATATGGATGACTGTCTAATTCAAGCAGAGAACAAGGACATTCTTCTACAGCATTTGGCGTTTGTGAAAAGACTTCTAACATGCTTAGGGTACACAGTCATCAAAAAGAAATCAAAACTAGTACCCTCTCTCAAGAGATAATATTCCTGGGTGCAAGCTTAAATACAACTGCCCAGATGGCTTATCTCACGCCAGACAAACAAAGGCAACTGACTATCTATTTCAAAATGTTGGCAAGAAAGGCCCAGTTATCTGCAAGAAAAATTCTGCAGGCTTTGGGCTTCATGGCATCCTGCATCCTACTAATTCCATATGCAAGACTGCATATGAGGAAACTTCAATGGTACCTAAAAAGTGTTTGGACTCAACATTGCCACAGCCTGGAAACAATGATTGCTCTCATTCCCTGCCTGCAACAGGAGTTTCGATGGTGGGTGAAGGCTTGTTACCAGAAAAAGTGACAGCCATTCACATTAACCCCAGCCAGGCAGACACTAACAACGGATGCTTCAGATTATGCCTGGGGGGCCCACATGGCAGGAAGATGCATTCAGGGCACATGGTCCTCAAACCAAATGCATCTACATATCAATCAAAAAGAGATGCTAGCTGTTCAAAATGCCCTGACAGCCTTCAAGGACCTACATCATCCGGGACAACTACTGATAAAGACAGACAACACCACGGTCATATGGTATATAAACAAGCAGGGGGGCACACATTCTTACCCCCTTTGCAGACTAACCATGACTTTGTGGGACACAGCATTGACTTACCAAGTACATCTGCAGGCACAATTCCTGCCAGGAAAGGAAAACACTCTGGCAGATGAACTAAGCAGAAACCTCATGGATCCTCACGAGTGGCAGCTGGATCCACAAGTCTTCAGCATGATAACAAGGAAATGGGGATGTCCGGACATAGATCTATTTGCCTCCCCTCACAACTAAAAATCCACTATAATGTATATTCTATATTTCAGTAATACATACTACATGTTCATCACCCTGTCTCTTGACTGCACTTATGATCAAGGCCTTTATATGTTGAGTTTTATGCTTGACCTGCTGGTTGTTGATTTCTAAACTAGCAAAATATTGTTTATCCAACTTTGGAATATAATGTGGCAATATTCACTTATGGCACAGATTTCTTAACAGTATGCGATTTTTCCTTTTCATTAGGGACGCAGCCTCAAACACATTTAATTTATTGGTTTACTTGAGCTGCTATTGTCCTTTTATCATCCTTTGTTTATTTTTGCTGACTTAGCAGTTTTGCTTCTGGCTGTTATTGTCAGCAATCATCCAAACAGCACATTACTTTTTTTGTTGTTGGTATCATCCATTATTTATCATGGATCTTTTCAGTCTGGTGACTGGTCTTTCAGCGGATAGAGAGGACCTTGCAGCATTTGGAT
Source organism: Protopterus annectens (assembly GCF_019279795.1). Classification (NCBI taxonomy): domain Eukaryota; kingdom Metazoa; phylum Chordata; order Ceratodontiformes; family Protopteridae; genus Protopterus; species Protopterus annectens. Next base: position 356,701,339 of record NC_056735.1, on the reverse strand, counting down.
TGGGTTCCTCCACACAGAACACCATGAGTCCAATTGATCAACTAGGACCTGAATCAACCTGTGCCACTGCCTTTGAACAACTACACAAACATATGAGATCTCTTAGATCTAATGTGTGACACCCTAAATTGTTCAAGGCATATATTGCAAAAGGTATAACACCTAGAGGTTTAAGAATATACATTCAACCCCATGTTGGGGAAGCTGATGCAGAACTCAACAACCAGTGGTCAGGGATACAACAACAAGCTTCTATGGCCTTTGTTGAGGCATTATCTAAATTTCATGATCGGGTTATTGACAGGGAAATAAGTACAGTCACCAAGCTGGTTGATGAAGTGAAGCAATTTGAAGCTCATCCCTTTTTTAATACACAATTGAATAAGGTTGTCACTGATCTTAATAAGTTAGAACAACAACTAAAGACCAGAAAAATAAAAAAATTTCAAAGGGATCAAGCAGACTACCTAGGGGCCAACCCATTCTCTAATTCCATTAAACATGTCAGATTACATCCCAGCCCAACAGAACTCCCAAGAGAAAGAGACCTTGTTCTATTCTTAGGAAACGTAGTGCAGATACTGGGTCATCGACAGATGAGCTTTCATCTTATACTGACAGTGAACTACAAGCAGTATTAAGGTCACCGTCCCCCAAAAGGACACAAGGGCCAATCCCTTTAGGCCTAGATACAAACAGGGGGGGGTGCAAACATAAGAAGTACAAGCGATATACAAACCCTTTTGAAAATGGTAACGAAGAACTGAATGCAACTGATAATACAAATGTTTTAAATTTGTCTGATTTTGAATTGTCACCCGCTCATTTGTCAGTTCTAAATAAAGGTTTAACTTTTATACCCGGCTTTATGGTTCCTGAAGACAGATTTGCACAAGATGTTATATCATTTTGCAGGAATTTGAATCTTAGATTGTACTTTGGTGATACTGATAGTAATTACAGTTATGACAAATTTGTTTATCATAAATCTAGCTTTTCTCCTCCCATGCATCCTCTGGTACATCATTTCCTAAATAGTATTCTCAAAGATCTTCATTTTTTTGGTTCTGATGTACGTTACAAATCTAATAACATTACTTTGGCAGAAAAACAGGCTATCTTGGATTTACAGAAGAACAGAGATTTAGTCATTATTTTGGCTGACAAAGGCGGGGCTGTAGTTGTTATGAATTGGTGTGATTATGACAATGAAGCCAAGAGACAACTTTCTGACCAAAGATACTATTCTTTAATGCCCATCAACCCTACTTTCCGTTTCAAAAAACTAATTGAGGAATTTTTGGGCTGGGCCAAGGATGAAGCTATTATCACCCAGGACACCATGCATCAACTTACAACCCAGGATATAGTAGCCCAATATATTTATTTCTTACCAAAAATTCACAAAGACCCCTCCAACCCACCTGGTAGACCTGTTGTATCAGGCAAAGGGTACATCACCGAACCACTTTCTCTGTACCTTACCAAACATCTTAAACCACAACTGAGTTTGGTGCGATCACGTTTGCAAGATGCCACGAACTTTCTACAAATTATTTCTGACACTCAATTGGAACCCGGTTGGTTCATGTGTACCCTTGATGTAAGTGCCCTATATACTAATATTCCACATAAAGGAGGTCTGGAGGCATTGGCCTATTGGTTGGAAGTGGCTGATTTATATCGACCGGACTTTAATGGTTTTTTGGTATGTCTAGCCGATTATGTTCTTCAGAGTAACGTCTTCTTCTATCAAGATAATTGTTATTGGGAAACAAAAGGTACAGCAATGGGAGCTTCTTTTGCTCCGATATATGCAGATCTATTTATGGCTTATGTTGAAAAACACGTAATTTATGATCACGATAACAATATCTATTTGGAACACATTGACATTTGGAGACGTTACTTGGACGATTGTTGGATGGTATGGAAGGCGGATATACAATATCTAATGGAGTTCCTATGCTATTTGAATAACAACCCATGGGGTCTAGAATTCACGGTACATCATGATTTAAATACCATCACTTTTTTGGATGTATTAATCAATAGACTCCTGGATCATACATTGAGTACTGAAGTCTTTAGGAAACATCCCCAATATAATACCATCCTTCACGCATCCAGTTTTCATCCACCACATATTACTCGTAACATCCCAAAATCACAATTTATTAGAATCAAGCGGATTTGACCTCTTGACACTTCATTTCAACAACAGAGGATGGATTTGACTAACAGATTTAGATCCAGAGGGTACAATATGGGACATGTAAGTGCCAGCAGGCATGCAAATACACTTGATAGAGAAGAACTATTAAGTTATAAAGACCATAATAGTACCAAATCACAACCAATCAGGTTTGTCACTACCTATGCTAGAAATTCAGATTCACTCATTCATAGTGTACATAAACATTGGAATATCTTACAATGTGACAATGATGTTGCCAGCATCATACCAGACAAGTGTTTATTCTCATTTTGAAAAGGCAAAAATCTTAGTTCTTGCTTCAGCCATTACAAACATAGCCATGTGAATAATGAGTCTCATCATTTACAAACCACATTAACTGGTGAACCTTTGACGGGTTGTTTCCCTTGTGGACATTGTACTAATTGTGTATATGTACAGAAATCCAAACAGTTTTCTAGCAGAAATTGTGCAGTAGTTTATGATGTCCACTTCTTTGCCAATTGTAGTAGTGATTGGCTTGTATATTTGGCCACATGCAATTGTGGCTCATTTTATATTGGGCAAACTTCTTGTCCCATCAGATTAAGAATATCGGAACATATTAGCAACATTAAAAACAAAAAAGCCAACAATGTACTTTACAAGCACCAACTGGTACACCAAACAGCCAGATTTTCTTTTATGATTATTGATACTATCCAAGGTAACCGTTCTAATAAAACTGGTTGGCACTCAATTTTGAATGCAAAAGAAAAAAAGTGGATAATTTAAACTAGGGGGATTATTCCCACCTGGTCTAAATGAACAACTTTAGGTATAACCAATAAGCTTTAAGTTGGGTGTATTTAAAAAGACAACAATTGTTTCATTTGTTTAACACTGAGGAAGGCTGTGATAAGATCCGGCCGAAATCGGTCTGTTTTTTGTTGTTTTTATGATTGTTTAATAAATATGAATTCTCAGGTCACTGTATGCTGGCTCTATCATTTTGGAGTTCCCCTCACAACTACCAACAAAAAAGATTCTGCACAAGGACTTATCACAGACAAGCATTGAAAATGGACGCCCTATCTTTCAGCTGGAAAAACCTATCAGTATATGCCTTTCCTCCACTGCCTCTCCTCCCCAAGGTACTCCTAAAGGTCAGACAGGAGAAGCCAAAAATGATACTGATTGCCCCAGACAGTCCTCGCCAGTACTGGTATTCAATCCTAAGAAACTTGTCTCAATGCCCAGCTTGGACCTTACCTCAAATACCTCATCTACTGTCCCAGCAAAACAATCAGATCCTGCACAGCCAACTCAGTACTTTAAACCTGGCAGCATGGAGGATAATGTAGTTATACAAAACACACCTCTCAGTAAAGCTGTGATGGATGTCATTTTGGAAGCCAGAAGGCCTAGTACTAGAAAATCTTATGCTGGAAAATGGAAGAGATTCTGTGCTTGGAACCAGGCACAAGGAACTGATACAGCTGTACCAAATATTCCTCAGATTTTGCAATACTTAACTGAGATGCAAGGCAAAGGCCTATCTTTTTCATCAATTAAAATTCATGCCTCTGCCATTTCGGCTCATTACAATACAGAGCCACCAATCTTTTCTCATCCTTTATTAAAGCAGTACCTCAGAGGAGCCAAAAATGTAAGGCCTCCAAGGAGATCACCAATACCTGCATGGGACCTCAACTATGTCTTGGAAAAACTCACTCTGCCTCCTTTTGAGCCAGCTGCTACTGTTGATATAAAGTTTTTTTTCTTGGAAAACAGCTCTGCTCCTAGCAATAACGTCTGCAAGACGAGTTTCAGAGCTACAGGCACTCATGGCTGTGGAACCTTTTATCATTTTTTATTCAGACAGGGTCTCTCTGAGGACAAACCCAACTTTTATGCCTAAGGTGGTGTCCAGTGTGGCTCTTAACCAAACTATTCATCTGCCAAATTTTTATCCAAATCCACAGAACAAGGGGGAGAGAATTCTGCATTCTTCGACGTACACAGACAGCTTAGATTTTACTTGGACAGAACCAAAGTTTTCAGGAAGACAGAGCAATTACTAGTGGCATATGCTACAGGATCACAAGGAAAGGCTATCTCAAAGCAGACTATTTCAAAGTGGATAGGCCACTGCATTCGTTTCTGCTATTTACACCATGGCAAGCCAGTGCCTAACGGCATTAGGCTACATTCAACCAGAGCTGCAGCCACTTCAGCAGCCTTTCTCAGGGGAGTATCAACCAAGGGCATTTTAGAGGCTGCTACTTGGAGTTCAGTGCACACCTTTACAAAGCACTATCATCTGCCACTCTACTCTAAATCCAGGGCAGGCTTTGCCACTGCAGTTCTGCAGGGCCTCATAGCCGCTTCTAATGCTGTTTTGCTCCAGCCTCTCAACCATAGCTTTGGGACTCTACCCAAATGTAATGACTGCAACAGTGAAACATGAAGAACATAGTACAGTTGTGTACACTTACTATAAATGTAGATGTTTCGAGTGTATTCACTGTTGCAGTCCAGGTTACCCACCCGCCATCCCCCTTTTTTCTGCTGGAACTTTTATTTCCTTCTCTGATTTATACAACCTATATGGTGTATTTGCTTGTAGATGAAGGTAAAGTTTATATTGGTGTATGTATTTTTATATATATATAAATTTTGGCTACAGTTTTAGGGGCACCTGACATCTGGGGCAAGAAAAACTGAAGTTAGGGAAGGGATGACAGCATCTGACGCAGGACCCAAGACTTTGGAATTCAGGCCGACTGAGGGCAACCTGCCAGCAGGATTACCCAAATGTAATGACTGCAATAGTGAATACACTCGAACATCTACATTTATGGTAAGTGTACACAACTGTACTTTTCTTTAAGCATTCCCTTCCTTTCCCTTGCTTCCCAGTTTAGTTCAGAAGATAAGAAGGGAGAGGCTAGAAGTGATTTTGGTAGCCTGTTTCTGACCAAGTTAGCACTTGTCCTGCCACTTAATCCAAATGGCAAGGGAGAAACCTTTTCTGTTACCACAACATGTGGACCTCCTGAATGAATGCAGCAGCCCTTCATTCACCCAGATCTGTCCAGCCTGACTCTGGCCTCATGGAGGATATGATATAGTTCATTTGGGTCACCTGTGTTCTAGAAATATGCTGGATATCATGAGAGAAGTTAGGCGACCAAGTGCCTTCCCTCTGTTGCCAAAGGAAGTACCTGCACCCCAGACAGGAACTTGTGCCTTCAGTCATTCAGTATTTCTCATCTGTTTTTTCAGTAACTTAGTATATACCATCTCAGCCTGCTTGCCCTTAGATCCCCCTTTCCAAGAAGGCAAACCACAAATCAAACAATTTCCATTTCATCTCAGACCCCCCTTTCCCCAGATGAACTCTGGTTCTAATTTGGAATTTGAATTACATATTGGAAAAGTTTACTGCATCCTTTTGTAAGAGTTCTGCAGATCTGGAATACCTTCCCTGGAAGACAGACATTTTAAATAGTGATGTCATCCAGGAGGGCTTCTGAACTGGAGACCTTGATAGGTATAAAAAAATTGTCATGCTTCATAATGAAACCTTGAGTAATAACTCCTCCTTCACACCAAAGGTGATCTTTAAAAGTGACACTAAACTAAGCTATCCAGTTTACCAGTCTTCCTACTGCCTCCTTAAAATGAAGTGTAAAGGATTCTGCACTTTCTTTTTGTGGACCGGCAAATTAGGTACTGTTTAAGCAGAACTGAAGAACTTAGAAGATCACAGTAACTCATTCTGGCATTTGCTGAGAGCAAAAAAAAATGTTTCTCTGTGTCCAGTCAGACAGTATCAAAGTGGATAGCACATTATGTATATTAACAGCCACAAGATTCGTGCTAATCACTTACTGGGTAAAGTTAGATTGCACTCTGTAGGGCCACAGCCACTACCATTTCCTTTATTGAAAGAGTTAGTGCACAGGATAGTTGAGTCAACTGCCTTGTCATGTGCCCATACCTTAGTCAGATATTATAGGCTGTACTACTACTGTAGAGTTAGGATAAGATTTGCTGCTGCCCTCATATACTGGTTTACCTGCCCCCCACCTTACCACTTGCAGTGACTGCCCGATCTGTTAGTCTTCCCTAAGGTTATTACTCCAACAGTGAGCCAAAATGAATAAGTACAGCTGTGTAATAAACATATCCTGTTTGCAGATAATGTAATGTGGCTACAGTTGTTATTCTGTGTCCTACACACTGTCCCCTCTAAACCTAGGGACCGTTGGGGCTATTTGGTTTCAAATCGCTTTTCCGTTTCCCTTTATCTAAATCCATGTCCTGTACTTTCTCTTGCACTCTAAATTCTTTTTGTTCATTTCACCCAGGAGGGTAGAATTGTTCCAGAGCATTGCTAGAACACTGGTCTTTGCGTCATCACACTTTGTCTTGGGTGTACAGAGCAGTCCTTGCTGGAAAGGAAGCAGGATCGAACTAAAGATGATGGCATATATATCACCTTTGTACCCAAGTGTAGGGGGACACCTGAAGTAAATATGACTTCAGTCCGACTGAGGTGAAAGAATGCTCAGCTGTAAAAATCCAACTGGATATTTGGATCTCAGCCTGCAGCAGATTTCCCTAAGGTTATGACTGCAAAAGTGACAGCACTCAAACATCTACCTAAAGGATGAGTTGACTGCACAACTTCCTAACATTCCAGGATATTCATATTCCCTGTATGTGAGTGCCTGCTTTGTGCAGGCTCAGTTAGAGAATTGTTTATTGGAGTTTTTGGGAATAATGATCCCTTTTCTGAACTCTGTGGGTTCACAGTCCAGGAAAAGAAGGCATAGCTGTGCCCATTTAAGGAGAAAGATTTTCTTGAAATACTACCAGACTTAATGTATATGAGGGCCATTCCTTAGTAAATGCAGAATGCAGGAAATATGTGACCTTTGCCGAAGTCCTTCCTCAGCATCCTAGGCCAAATATTGGCTGGTATTTTGATGGTGTAATTATGGCTGATGGCATATGAGGAAGCTTTGGCATTACCTCAGGAACTTAGAACTGGCATGCTACAGTCACTGCAGTCATGAAGAGTCCAGCTTTCTATTCTGAACTCTGTCATAAAAATCTGTTTGTGGTTTAACAAATTTTCTGTCCATCCTCGTCATATCTTTCTTTAACCCAAATGTTAGACCTGTGTATGCAAGTTGATATGAGTTCATTACCCAAAAGTTTGTCCAGCTCCATTCCATTTTATTAACGTAATTTCTTTTTAGCATCTGCTTTCAGATTTCAATTTTGTTTTCCAAATACACATTACATTTTCTGTGCCTCTTATTACTGTATATAGTATAACTTATTGGGTGGTGGTCTGTTTTTCCAAGGTATAACTTCCTTTAGAGACTTGCTTAATAGTTGTTTGCATATAAGGCTGTACATAATGCTGATTATATTCCTTTCCCAAATCTGGAGCTGACTAAAGGCAGTTGTGAAGAACCAGGTAGAATTGTCACTTTTATCCATTAACTTAAAAACACATTTGTGTATAGTGACATCCAAATAGTTCATACCGTCATATGTTACTTCGTGGATAAATCTTAAAAAAGTTAGTGGTACTACTAATAAATGCAATAAATTCCCCTCACTTGTCTTCTGTGTCAATCCAAAAAATGCATATATCATCCAGAGACCTCTTGTATAGCCGCGGTGGTGCAGCGGTAGCGTTGTCACCTCATAGCAAGAGGGTCTCCCGTTTGATTCCCGGCTGGAGCGCCTTCTGTGTGGAGTCTGCATGTCCTCTCCGCGGTCAAGTGGCGTTAGAAAGACATGTGTGAATGGGTGTGTCTTCCTTGAAGGTTGGGCATCGGGCTGGCACCTCAGCACCATAAAAATCTACTGCCAATCATTAGCGGACCGAAGTTCCGCTGTGGCGACCCCTAACTGGGAAAAGCCGAAAGAAGAAGATGATGATCCAGGTACCTCTTATATAATTTCCAGCATTCAGCATATTTGGAGTTGTAAATAAATTTCTGTTCTCACATATTTAATATAATGCTGGCATATGTTGGGGAACAAGAGGCCCCCATAGCTACCCCACTTTCTTGTCTATAAAATTCAGCTTTGGAGTAAATAAAATTATTTTTAACACTAATTCCATCAGGTCCAGACATACCCTGAAGCCTTCTTTACTTAATAGCTTCTTCTGACCACTCCAGACCTGTGTTGTGAGGTATTACTTTAAAAAAGGTGTGCTATATCAGTTGTCACAAAATTAATTTTTTCAATATATATCTCTGACTTAATGCTTTTTAGAAAATCCCACAAATCCTTTAATATAACTTCAAGTTACTTCCAAGTTTTCTTCAATTTAAAATCTAAGAACTTAGCTGGGGGGGGGGGGGTCTTAGGCCCATAACAACCCTAGTTGGCCCTAAAGGTGGATCATCTACGTTCTTGTGGGTCTTAAGTATGCCAAGTGTAAATGGTACTGTAGGCTTTTCTATTGTTAAATATTCATAGGTCTTTGTCAACCATCCCCTCTTTTAGCAACTCTTTCAACACAAAGTCAACTTTCTTATAAGCAACATTGATTTCATTCATAGAGATCCTGGAATGTTTGTCCTCATCACTCAGATTTTCCATCATTTTAGCTACATACGTCATGGTATCCATAAGTAGTGTTCCTCCACCTCTGTCCGGTTTCATCACCCTTAAGTACCTATTACCTCCTAATTCCTGAAGCAGTTGTTTACCTTCTGAAGGGAGTTTGGAACAAATTCTATTGTGCTGTATTCCATTCCTTAACTCTCTTTCTACCAAATTTTCAAAATTGCCGAGTTGTGGATGTAATGGGGAGTTGAAAGTGCTTTTTTCTTACACCACTCCGTTGTTCCATTCCATTAACAATATTAGCAAACATTAATTCAAGATTAATTTTCCTTACAAATAAGCAAACTGTTAATAGATTTAAAATTGTTAACATTTATTTCTTATTCGGGTCTAAACTTAAGATCTTTAGAAAATAAATCAAAGTGAACTTAAATTATATTTTCCCCACTATAATTAAAAATGTTGTAATTACCATAACTATACTTGTATTTGTCTCTTACAGTAACTTGCACACTTCTTGTATAAGCCCCACTCAGCGTTCCCACCTTCTTCAATGCATTCCTTTGTTTGTAATTGTAATATTGAGGCTTCTGATTCCTGAGTCTCTCCGATCTTCTGAGTGGGGAAACTCTAAAGGGTCATTGATTTCCACTTCACAACTATACTCAAAATTATTTTCTCCCCCATTAACATCTCTCAACCCACGCTCAGCACTTCAGTTATTATTGTTATCTAAATCTTCAAAAGTATCCTGTCTGTTTTCATGGGAATAAAAAAAAAATCTGTTTAGATTTAGGGTAGCAGTGTTTTTCTGCATATTATATCATATCTCTAATTTCTTGAATTTTCTTTTAAGCAAAAAGGAACATTTTTCTTCTATCTTGGACCCAATATTAGCATACTCACGAAATAACATACAACAGTATGAACTATTTGGATGTCACTAAACACAAATGTGTTTTTAAGTTTATGAATAAAAGTGACAATTCTGCCTGGTTCTGGTTTGCCTGGTTCTTCACAAGTGCCTTTAGTCAGTTCCTGGTTACTACACTTTTGTGTAGGTTGGCACTGGACTATCTTCAGTTAACATTTTGGGTTGTTTCTTTCCCAAGTCTGCCCAAGTGCCCACAAGCAATCATTGCCTCATTGGGCACTACGCCTGTGATGTGCTGCCATTTGGGCATATATTCTTAGTCCTAAATCAAATATATTGCTCTAAACTGCGTGACCTTAAAGTATGCTTTTATATCTAGAAGTCCCAAGCCATCGTGTTCCTTTGTCACTATTAGTTTTTGTCATTGCACTCTTTCCCTTTTCTTATTTTAAGAACTCCGTAATTTTTTATTTTTTTTTTTTTTTAAATATTCTTCCATATCTGGTCTCTTGGTTGTCCTTCATACTAATCTGCAGGACAAACAAAAAACATCTTGCTTATTTGTTTTATTGTTGATTTCCTTAAATAACATTTTCTATAGTCTTATTTTACTTAACCTTTTGAGTAATTTCTTCACACATTTCTTTAGTTGCTTGCTCAGCATCCCATTTCAGCCAATGTCACAAGTATCTCATTTTGCCATGACCACACAAAAAGGGTACATTCTGTACCAAGTTGTGTTGGGCATAATTTATTATGATAGCCTTTGTTTTTGATTCATTTACTTTATATTCCGTTATGCTAGTAAAATATTTCAATTTATCAAATATAATTTTTTTATACCATGTTCTGGATTTGTAACATATAGTATTATGTTGTCCTCAAGAGGGGTCATTTTCTCATTCGTGTTTATGAATTTATATTGTGATCTGAAGTAGTTTACTTCATTTGATCTTCAACCTGTGGGAATACGATCCGTATCGGATCCGAGCCGGCAAAAATTACTAGCTTCAGCTCAGAGCTCCAGACTCCTCCCCTTACCCATAACACATCTCCACTGCCTTCCATCCCCAGATCTCGTTTGCCGCAATTTGTAAAACATCATGTCTCTAGAGCTCTAGCTAGCAGGGTGATTCTGATTGTTTTTTCTAAATTTCTGTTGCTTTTAGCCGTTTCAGGTTAGTATAGGTATCCTTTCTCCCCTCCCATCGCTTTGGCGTCGAGTGTAGGTTTGTAGTTGTAGTTAGTTTAGAGTAGTTTGTCTGTGGTGCCCCTCCCCCCTTTAGTCATTCTAGTGTGGTGAGTGGGTGTGTGTAGAAAGTTTTTTTGTCTGTCTCTTTCTTTTTAAGGCTTCTTGCTTTATAATATGGCTGAAAAGTGTATCTTTAAGCGCTGCACAGTGCGTGGCCATAAGCTCTCACCAGCGGATGGCCACACTCTGTGTGTGTGTTGTGCTTAGGTGTGGCCCACGTTAATGTGGAGTGCTGCATTTGTGCTGGGTTCAACCCCTGAGCTTTGAAGGATAGAAAGGTCAAGTTGATTCTCAAAGGTCTTCTGCCAGCCACTGAACCTCCTTCCTCGTCTTCGGCTTCAGTCACAGCAGCTGCTGTGACTGCCTCTCCCGCTTCTCTTCCTCTGGCCTCCCCTCCCTCCCAGGCTGGGACTCAAACTCCTGCACCTAAGCCTGTGGTAGCGGAGCAGAGGAGAGGTAGAGAGTGGAAGAGAGAGTCGAAGATGAAGGAAAAGAGGAAGAAGGTCCCCAGACCTCTCATCCCGAGCAAGTCTGCACGGAACTATGATACCCCTCGGCTTTGGTCTCCGAGGTTCTCCCCCGGAGCCAGAAAAGGCACATTCAGTCTCCCGGACCTCGGTTCCCTGACGGCCAGGTTGGAGTCAGTGGCCTCGTCTCAGTCGATCTGTTCTTTATCGGACACGGATCTGGTTAAAATGATACGCTTTATCCGTACACATATCCAGATGGGGGTCTTGCCAGTCCCCCCCTTCCTCAAGAGGGGAGCTTGCTTCCCTTTTTCCAGTCCATTTCTCCTTCCCCAATTCGAAGTTAGGCTTTGGAGTTCTCGGATCCTAGGTTGGCCTTGGCCAGGGGGTCAGCACTGATGGTCCTTGCGTCCCCAACGCCGACAGCTGCCTGGACCATCTCAGATCCATCCAGTTTGGATCTGAGCCACTCTTGGAGCCAGAGCCTGTGTGTCGGATTCGAGGGAGTGGAACCTTTTCCACTGGCTCCGACGTTGCCGGGCCAGGTTCCCTCCCTCGGAGCTCCGTCCACTTTGGGTCCGGCTCTGATTCTCACGGATCTGGGGAGACCGGCTTCTTTAGCTTCCCAGGAGGTCCATTCTCCTTTGGCATTCAATGTAGTTGATTGGGTTTTCTCCATCGGATCAAGGCCCCTGATTGCCCCTCGGACTCCGCCCATACCCCCTCAGCTCTGTCTATGGTTCCCATTGTCTTACCAGAGGGGACAGCCTGTGCCCGAAGAGCCCCAGACGGTTCCCCCAGAGGAACAGATGGCTTGCGAACGCTCCCCAGAGAGCCCCACGGGAGATGTGCCTCGCAAGCATATGTGCAAGAGAGGAGGCACTTGGACTCCTGAGTCCCTAACCGAGGACACAGATTTAGATAATGGGGAGGGCTCCCCAAGATCACCTCCCGATGATGTCTTCTTTGGAGACATCATGGAGATCCTGTGCCAGCGAGGATGTTGGTCTGCCCCCAAGCCCTCCTCTGAGGAGTCTGTGTTTCTGGAGGCTTTCGGCATGGGCTCATCTACATCTTGGGTGTCCCCTCCCACAGATCCTTTAGTGGATTTGATCACCTCGCTGGCATCAAAAGAACCAGACACCGTGGAGCCGATCCCCAAGCGCCCCAATAAGGTTCTAAGTCTCCCTATTGACAGGCCTTCCTGGAACAAGGGCTCCCCAGTGGATGCCATGGTTGTAGCAGCAGCCACAAAGAAGGAACTATCTCAGGAAAGTTCCTGGGTCCACCCTCCTGACCGAGAGTCACAGATGATGGACCGCCTAGGGAAGCGAGTGTATGCTTCAGCTACCTTTTCAGTAAGGGAGCTAAACTATTTGGCCCATGTCACGAGACTCCAACGCGACCCAGTGAAGGAGCTGGAGGAGTCTCCACCCAAGTCCATGTCGCAGGAAGGCGAGGCTTCGTTCTCCACGAAAATGGCCACTTTGAGAGCAGTATCAAATGCATCCATGCTGCGGAAGGAGTGGCTAGGGCGGCTGGGTCCAGCATGTCTATAAGGCGTAACGCCTGGCTCAGGTTGTGCCAATTCACCGAACCCTTTAAGGCGTCCTTTGCTAATGTCCCTTATGATGGCTTGACTCTTTTCGGTAAGACCATCAAGGAGACTCTAGTCCAGAGTGAGAAGGACGGGAAGACACTGTCCGTCATCGAGATCCGCTTCTTTAACCCTCATAGGTCCTTTTCCCAGAACCAGGGAGGGCAAAAGAAGATGTGGTTCCGGAAGTCTCAGTATTCCCGGGTCACTCAGGGCTGCTCTTCCCCTAGAGGCAGAGGGGGAAAGAATGGACGCCGGCCCAGAGGCCGAGGGGGTCTGTAAAACTTCGGGTCTCAAGAACCATTCTCTGACAGACCTGGGCAGCAACCCTGAGGGTTGCCCGGCTGCTCTACTCTGGAGGCAGTTGGGGGACGATTGTCCTTGCACCCAGCGGCATGGGAGTCCATAACAATGGACCGCTGGGTGCCTCAAATCATATTCAGAGGATATTCTATCCCCTTTGTGGGTTCCCCCATATCTCCCAGACACCTCCCGGATGTTCCACGCATGTAGAGGGAGGCAGCAGCACAGGAAATTTCCAAGCCGCTAGGAAAATGAGCCATCAAAACTGTCCCCCTAGATCAGGCTTCTACTCCAGGTTCTTTTTGGTGCCAAAGAAAACGGGGGACTTAAGGCCCATCCTGGACCTCTCTGCCCTGAACCTGTCAGTGGCCAAAGAAAAGTTCCGGATGATCACACTACAGTCCATCATGCCGTAGCTGCAAGAGAGCGACTGGATGTGCTTGTTAGATCTCCAGGATGCTTACTATCACATAAAAATGCACAGAAGCTCTAGGCGGTTCCTCCGCTTCCGGCTAGGGGCCAATCATTATCAATTTCAAGCCCTACCTTCTGGTCTCACCACAGCCCCCAGGGTGTTTACCAAAGTGATGGCAGTTGTAGTGGCTCACCTGAGGCTTCTGGGGATTCAGGTCTATCCATACCTGGACGATTGGCTCCTCACTGCTCCCACCAGGTGTCTACTTTCCCAAACCAGGGATTACTTTCTGACACTTGCCCTGAGTTTGGGTATCACTATCAACACAGCCAAGTCTCTTCTACAGCCTGTACAGGTGATGGATTACATTGGTGCCAGGATAGACACACTATAGTGCAAAGTGTGCCTGACCTCGGAGAGAGTTCAAAACCTCAGGATGCATGTCTCCCACATTTACTGTTCTCACCTCCCGACAGCGGAATGAGTGATGAGGGCCCTAGGCTCAATGGTGGTGACCATAATTCTCCTTCCATGTCCTTGGCTACATATGCGGATCCTTCAATGGACTCTAGTGGTTCAGTGGTCCCTGATAGATTTACCACTAACCTATCCTATCCACCTAAGTCAAGTGTGTCGGTCGTCCCTCATATGGTGAATGAACTCTCAGGACATTTTGGAGGGAAGATCCTTTGTTCCAGCCCCGGCCCAAACCACAGTGACCACGGATGCCTCCCAACTCGGGTGGGGGGGGGGCATTGTTCGGGCAGGACAGCCCAAGGCCTGTGGTCCCCCATGAAGACCAGCTTGCATATCAATGTCCTGGAGATGAGGGCGGTCCTTCTAGCATTGCAGGCCCTTCATGTGTTTTTTCCTCTGGGGGCGATTGCCATTCAATCAGACAACATGTCAGTAGTCTGGTATATCAACAAACTGGGGGGGGGCCCAGATCTTATCCTCTTTGTCATGAGGCCATGAGAGTGTGGGAATTGGCGATCTCCACCGGTTGCTTTCTCATTGCAAAGCACATTCCGGGATGGTCCAACATTTTAGCAGACAGGCTGAGTCGGACTATTCTGATGCCTTACGAGTGGTCTCTGAATCTGTCAGTAGCACAACAAATCTTCAGCAAGTGGGGTCAACCTTGCTGCGATCTCTTCGCATCTCCTTCCAACTAGGGTTACTACCTGTCCCACTTTGTGAGGGACAGTCCCTCTCTTGGGCAGTTGTGTCCTGCAAAAAAAATGTAAAAATGGCAAATGTCCTGAGATTTTAGGACAAAATTACTTCCTATATTTTGTGGAATAGTTGCATAAAACAGTTATTCTGTATCTGAAACACCTAAATGTTGCAAGAAACAGAATAAGCAACTAAAATGCTAAAAGAATAAGCTTTTATTTAGGCAAAAAGTGAAGTTCTGTCCTTTGTACTGGCCTTGGGTTTGTTTCAGCCTGCAAAATCTGACATTTGTACCAAAAATGTCCCACTTTGAGCATTTGAAAAGGTGGCAACCCTACTGCCTACGTGAAGTGCAGCAGGTTTTTCGCTCTGAACCCCCTGCCGAGGGAGTCCCCCAGAGAAGGTCTAGTTCATGCTTGGCCTCCCGGTCTTCTGTATGCTTACCCGCCAGTTCCTCTCATCCCAAGATTTCTGCAGAAAGCTTGTCGACTGGGGAGCAAGGTGATACTCATTGCCCCATTCTGGCCTCGCCAGGTATGGCTTCCCTTCCTTTGGTCTCATCTTCTGGCTCCACCTTGGATCCTAGATCCCATTCAGGATCTGATTTCACACTCTTCGGGGTTGCCTCATCCAAGTCTGGGCAGCCTGAAGCTCGCGGCTTAGCTGCTCCAGTTCCCGTAATTGCTAGGACTCCCAGACTTTCCTCCTCAGTTAAGTCTATTTTGGTAGCTGCTCATAAGTCTTCTACCAGAAAGGTTTATCGCAGCAAATGGAAACGTTTTTCTTTCTGGGCTTCTCAGAGGAGTTTAGATCCTTTCATGGCTGATATTTCTGCCATTCTTGATTTTCTAGCTGATATTTTCTAGCATGGAGCTAGTTCTTCTACTGTCAAAGTTCAGTTGACTGCCATTTCTCATTTTCATGTGGGTGAGAATTCTGCATCCTTGGCATCTTCTAGACTGTGTAAAGCTTTTATTAAAGACACTTTCTTGCTATGCCCCCCGGTCAAAGATCCTGTCCCCCCTTGGGACCTTACTATGGTTCTCCAAGCTCTGGTCACTCCACCTTTCGAGCCTGCCGCAACTGCAGATCTAAAATTTCTGTTGTGGAAAACAGCTATTCTGGTGGCTATATTACCTCTGCTAGAAGGGTTTCAGAATTACAGGCCTTGTCCATTAAATTCCCGTACATGATTTTTCACAAAGATCGAGTTTCCCTTCAAACCAATCCATCTTTTCTTCCTAAGGTGGCATCACCAGTCAATATCAATCAGACTGTACATTTGCCTGTGTTCTTTCCCAAATTTACCAACAGGATGGAATACAAACTACGCATGTTGGATGTTCATAGACAGTTATGATTCTGTTTACGCAAGACAAAAAATTTTCGTAATCTCAGGGTGGATGAGCTTGATATTGGCTGATCACTCCAATCTCCTGCAGCATCTCAGTTGCTAATTAAACTTGGGTCATCTGAACTATAGTCAGGTTTTATGCATCTGTGTCACAGAGCTGGTAGGTTAGAGGCATAGTGTGCTGTTTTCTCCATATGTTGTGAATTGCCACTTAGGCAAAAATGTCGAAATTAATACTTCAGTACTAATACTTTGCTGTTACCAGAAGCGCAGAGATGACAGACTATAATGTCATACATTGTTAGAGTCTGGAATTGATTATAAATGTATGTTATGATTTAATCCTGAGGGTGCATATTTTCTGAGTGATAACACTTGCTGGAGTGGTTAAGGAGACTGATCTGAATACTTGGATGACATGGTGCTTAGTCTGGGTAGGGCTGAGGCTGTGTGGGCTAGGCTTACCATTTTTTCTGAAATATAGCCAAATACTTATGAAGGTTGAGCTACACCCACATCAAACATTTAGTAGGCACTTGGTAGAAAAGGGAGAGAGTGGTCTACTCCATTGTCAGTTCTGTTTTGTAACCCACCACCACCAGGCGCAGACATCAAAGCAAGAAGCCTCTGGTCATCAGTTTGTTAAATGTTCAGCATTAGTTCACTGTTGCAATAGCCTAAGCTTTTCAAGTTATATCCTGCCAAGGCTATGATCAACTGGCTAGCATATCAAAGCTAAAGGATGACTTAAAATTACTCTGCCAAGAGTACAAGCAGAACTGCATAAAAAAAGCAGTCAGAGTGCTGAAAGCTTCAGAGCTTTTTGCTGCTGAATTACTCTCTTCCTGCTCGTTTCCTGAAACTTATGGTTGGCTATTGATCCTTCAAGGGTGGGCAGATAAGTCTCTTTCTGGGGAAACCTTCTACTATTTTGTTTTTCTGTTTAAAACCAGTGCTTTTTTTCTTTGAAACAGATGTTATTTACACTAGGAAATGTATTCACCTTGGATTGCCATTTGGGGGATTTTGTTACTGTCAGTGCTTGTGGAAACATACAATGTTTAAATCTGTTTTTTGAACTTTTTTCTAATATTCTGATGTATAGTTTGTGTGTTAAATGCCGGACTTGGTGCTTTTAGGGACTTTTACCCCCCCCCCCCCCAAACCACCTTTTTATCTGGCTCTGAGCGTTTCAACTCTTGCCGGCTCTGCTAACTGTCTCTGAGGCTTTCTTTGTGGCTGGACGTATGGAGCAGTTTACCAGTCTCTTTGGTGGTTCTTTTCTGTATTTGCAAGAAGAAGAAAGTATGCACCACTTCCAGCAACAAGGAAGCCCTTCTTTTCAGGGACCATCTCACCAGCAAAAGAAGGAAGGGAACCCTCATAACCAGGCATCTGATTTGAAGGTTGAGAAGCTGTTACCTGTTCAACCAACTTTATTCTCCTCTGGAATATGTTAATTACAAAGAGAACTCTGACTCCCCTATTCCCCTCTGAAAGATGTCTCCTTTGGTGAAACCTTCTGCATAATGAGGGAACATTTTAAGTGGTTTGACAAAGAGCTTTTGTAGACTCAGAAGAGATACTTGTAGCTCTTGGGCACAGAGGAATTTAGGTCTACAGTAGTCTTTACAGTCATTCAGGTATTTGAGGAAGTGTTTCAAGACGCTTCTTTTCAGCCAGGTTTTTGACTTTCAGCCTCTAAAATAGCCAGTTTTCAGAGCCCACAAAAATTAAATATAAGGGTAAAAATTTGTGCAGCTGATCTGCTGTTATCTCTCAAGATGTTGCAAAAAAGTCTAAGTTTGCTGTTGGTCTGAATGCTATTCTTGACAATAGGGAGAGTAATGACCTTTAGGGGAAAGATGTATGCTTCCTCTACTCTGGGTATTACGGTGATCAGATGTCTGATGCAGATGCTTCAGAACTATGAGGACACCCCCAAGCAAATGAAGGCTTATTTATACAATGGGCCTTTTATAGAAAGGTTATGCAGATAGTCATAAACAGCTATGAAAAAACAGACACTATCAAATGTGGCTGTAGTGTCATTGATGCCTGTGCCTCGGGAGGGGGGGTGCAGACGCAGGCAGTCATACATCGATACGCCTCTTTTGGAATAAAGCATTTACCAGGTGTGGGGGTGGGAGGTTGGCATAACAGTAAAGGAGTTTACCTTACAGACATAAGATACAGGGTTTAATTCTCACATGGGATAATTGGCTAGGCTTAAAATGGCCCACAAGGGCAGTTAGCCTGGTACTAATTTATGAACCTGTGAACCAGAGGATAAGGACATCATCTGACTGCAGTGTTGGATAAAGAATTATTCTCTAGATCTCATTTGTAGAAACAGATTCAGCCAACTCTGGGCATCAGGGTGGTTGTGGTTAAGATCTTGACTTCACAGCTGGTTTAATTTCCGATCTTCAGTTGCTGCCTGTGTGCAGTTTGCATGTTTCCCCCATGTATGAGTGGGTTTTGCTGTAGGTACTCTGATTTTATCAACCAAAAACAAGCATAGTTGATTCACTACTCTAAATTGTGCTTGTTGATTGGCTATTCTAAATATATAGGTTCATGGGTACTAACTAGGGTGTTGATCTGTCAGGATCTTAAGAAGCCTAGCTTTACATTCCCATGATAGTTTTTGTCCCTTATGTTTTGTGTATGAGTAAACCAAAGACCGGCATAACAAGGATATGTTGGAACAATTAATTGTTGCTCCTATCCATGTGTGTCCTAGGTGCTAAGCTTGAGTGAATTTGCAGTTTCCTATCCATTCATCCAAATCACATTTGAACAGAATAAGAGAAGTACTTTGCTTTATGTAGAGTGGAGGATTATTCCATAGTAGTTGTGTTCTTTGTGATGCATACCTATCCCTCCACTATGTACTATTTATGTTGCAAAATAAATTGATATACCTTGAGCAGGTGTTCATGTTAACATTGGACTTGTCAATATGTAATCGGTCAAAAAGGACAGTCTGTTAAGGCTCTTTATGGAAGGCAGAGGTTACTTTTTAGCAGTCTGTATGATACCAGGAAGAGGGACAAAGCTTTGAGTTGGTCTGCATAGATTTCATGATTTAGGCCCTTGATTTTTTTTTTTGTGAGAAAGCACTGCAGCCTTTCCAGCTGTGGTAAGTGTTTGGATGAGTTCATACTGAAATGGACATTATATTCGATTGTCAGCTTAATGAGAGGTGGGTACAGTGGAAATAATTACAGCCTTTGACCTAGACACTGTACTTGTATAGCTGTGTGATGAGAGAGGATTTCCTTATGATAGTGGATACGGGGTGATCAAAGAATAGTTTGATGTCAGCATAAGTTCCCACATTAATGACTGCAGGATTAACTTTCAGGGGATATAGTTGACGTGATAATAACAAGAGAAGATATGCTTGCTAAAGGATGGTAGTACACATTTCTTGGCATTTAGTTTTGGTCCACAGTTTTGACACCGGCTGTTTGTTTGGGGAAGGCCTTCTTGGTGGATCTTGGTATCCTCTGGGAAGTTATTGATGGCACCCAAGTATACAGTAGTCTGCAGACTTGGTCAGTCGTAAAATTTCAGTATTTGCTTTGACCTCTGAGAAGTAAATGATGCCAAAGAGGAGTGACACAAGGACTCAACTTTGGCGTACAATGTTAGTGATAGGTCTTTTGTAGAATGTGGAGCCACCCACCCTAATTTCCTGGGTTCTGTTTATGAGTTAGTTAACTGTCTAATGAGTTACATAGACTTTTGCATTTAGCTGGGAGATTTTTTTTCTATAATACATGAGTGTGGGCTTGTGTCAAGTGACTTTGTGAGTTCGAGATACATGCTGCGTACTGATTTGCCCTCCATCATTGCTTCAGTAACCTCCTCAAAGATGTCAGTTAGGTTAAGTAGTCAGGATTTTCCCTTGACTAATCTAAACTGCCTTGAGTCTAGAGTTTGCAGGTTGCATATTATTAATTCCATAATTATCCTTTCATTAGGCTTATGGATGAAACTGCTCAGACTTATGGGATTGCAATTACTAAGGTCCACTGACACCCCACTTTTGTGCAGGGGGGTGACTGTTTGCTGTCTTTCATTCGTCAGTAATGTTTGGTGACTGGTACTGAATAAGCTTTGTAGGAGGTCTGATGAGTCCTATTTCAGGCTGGCCAGCAGACAGCCCAGTATGTTACCAGTTTCATAGAAGTAGTGTTCCTAGCCTTGGATAATACCTTGAGGACTTACTTGTGGGAGATTTGAGAGAGTGTAGATAGAGGTATGTGCTGTAGTGTGATATAGGAATGTATGTTAATATCTTTAATCGTATATACACATGTGTATGTATATATGTGTGGGCCTGGGTCAACATGGTTGAAAGGCTCACCCAGACTCTGCTACACTTTGCTGTGAAGGAAAGGTTAGTTTGCTTTTTATTTGTTGTATTTTGTATTAGTTTATTGCCTTTTTATATTTTGAATACTGTGATTTGTTTTCTTTACCTTGTGTTTTACTTGTATTCTGCTTTTAACTGCATATTAGAACTTCAAAAGAGACCACAGATCTGTCTCTTGTGAGTCAGGCAGAAATTAATACCACTGTCTTTCTAGTTGCCTGCCTCTTATGTTAATTTGACCATATATCTCATTTCCTCTCTGCTTTCACTGGCTTGTGTGAGTAAGCACAAAGTTATCATTTTGTGAAATCACTCCCCTTCAACTATTTAAATTTATTGGCCATCTTACTGTATTCCATAGTACTGGAATACAAAAGTGATCACCCCCTTCTAATCTATCTTGCTGTTTTAAAAATAGTGACTCTCCACTAAAATCTAACTTTTTAGACAGGTAAAACTTAAATGGCCTACTTTCACGTCTTAACTTCTCTAGTGCACACTGCAGTGTTTAGGATAAACCATTTTTTTTTCATCTTACCTTTAAGGATCCCTGTGACTAGCACTTGCTCTTATACCTGCTGGAAAGCACTATGAAGCATTAAACTGATACAAGCACTCAACTCTCCTTATTAATAAGGAGAAATTAATCATAGGCACTAAACAACCTATAATTTGCAAAGTACCTTGCTGTGGTAAGGGAAAACAGCTCCTGCCCAAGCAACAAGGACCTCCGAAGCTGAAACACAAACAAACACCAATCACAACCAAAGTGTCACATAGTTCACAACACCAGTGTGCCACCCAGCAACAGCCCCTAAGGCAAGACAACACACTTAACACTTTAGTCATAGGTGACTCTATAGTCAGGCAAACTGATGTCCCACTCACCAGGCTGAAGAAGGAGAAAATTACAGTCAGCTGACTGTCTGGTGCCAGGATCCGCCACATAACGCATGCACTCAAGTCACTCCACAACAAGTACAAATATGACTCTGTCATTGTCCATGTTGGAGTGAATGACTTGAGACGTACCTCCCTGGACTACATGTAAAGAGACATGGAAGAGCTCTCGGATCATGTGACCCAGGCAGGTATGACCCTAGCCCTAAGTAGCATCCTGCCTTTGCCCAAAATGATACCACAATATAAGGACAAAACGATTGACTTCAACAATTGGCTAAGCTTCTGCTGTCATTCAAAGGGGATCCAGTATCTGTCTGCCTGGGACGACATGTTCGACAGACCACAATGCTTTGCCAGAGATGGTCTGCACCTGTCGCCCCTGGGATTCAGGTTACTGGCTAAGGCTCTTGCCACCCCTATAGTGCCTTTTTTAGGCAAAGTTCAAAGTGCTAGAAGTCTAAACCTCAAAATGCACTCTCTCGAGGCACTCCTAAAAATGGAGAACATCGATATCTGTGCAGTAACTGAGACCTGGTTCAAGGCTGCAGAGAGCACCCCCTGCAGTACTAGGCCACAACTCTTACCACACTTTTCGGCCACCAAACCAGGATCGAAACACCAAAGGTGGAGGAGTGTCCATATTTCACCAAGGATATTCACACCACCATGCTAGTTGCCCAACACAATGCATCTGAAATTCTCCAGGTGCAACTTAACACTAGGTAAGACTGCAATGCAAATTGTAGCTTGCTACAGATCCCCCACCATGGCCAAAGATTCTCACTACACCTTTCTAAACATACTGGAAAATATTATGATACAACCAACCACCCTAATACTGGGTGATTTCAACTACCCTGCCATTAACTGGGAAAACTACTCGTGTACCAACACCTTTGCCCAACGGTTCTTGGAGTTCATAAATTCCAGTGCCCTGGATCAACTAATCCATAGTTCCACCAGGGGCTCCAATATCTTAGACCTGGTCATTACCAACATGGGAAATCGATGCTCCACACCTATGGTCACCCCCCTCGTTGGTCAGGTCAGACCATAAGCTAATTACCCTTAACATCCACATCCCACCCCCACCCCCCAGTAAGGAAACCTCCATAAAAAACTTCTCCAAAGCCAACTTCATGCTACTCAAGTCAGAAGTGACAAACTTCATGACACCCATGCAGACGGGAACTGAAAGTTCAACTGCTGAGTCCTACACTAAGGCACTGTACGAGCACATCCACTCATGCATGAATCGTGCCATCCCAAATAGAACCAAAATGCACTCCTCCAAAAAAAGGAAGCCAATCTGGTGTTCCCCTGCCATAAACAAACGTTACAACAAAAGGAAGAAACTGTTGCAGAAAAGAGGAAAATCCCAGGATGCAAAAAACTCTCTTACCAGCCTCAGTAAGAAGCTGAGATCCCTCATAAAATCCTCCAAATCTAGTTACGAAAATAAAATTGCCAAAGATTCCAAAGACAACCACAAGGCATTCTATAACTATGTCAAGAATCTAAATGGCAATGCTCAGATCTGCTCTGAGCTACAACAGAATGGCATTAAATATACCGATCCCAAGGATATTGCCAGTATCCTGGCAGATCGATTCAGTGCCAACTTCACCCCCCTCTCACTCCCTAAACGGCCCATCTCAATACTGGAAGATTGCCAAATTCCAGTAATAACAGCCACACAAGTAAAAAACGCACTCTCCAAAGCTAAGAATACAGCATCCATGGGACCAAATGACATCCCAGGCTGTGTACTACATGAACTACAAAATGAACTGGCACCTCACCTACATGTTATGTTTAATCATACCCTCACCTCAGGTTTCATCCCCACTGGGTGGCGCACAGCTACAGTTGGATCCCGGGAACTACTGCCCCATCAGTCTGACGAGCCTGATCTGCAAGGCCATGGAACGTATTATCAGGGAACTTATAAACAAAGACATTGGCAACCTTCAAACACTGGACCCCACCCAGTTTGAGTTTGTGAAGGGCCGATCTGGTCTCCTGAACCTGATTGACTTCTTCGAATCAGTCTCCAGAACTGTGGACGAGGGTAAGGCAGTCCACACAGCCTATCTGGACCTCTCCAAGGCCTTTGACACCATCCCCCACTCTGGAATTATAGATAAACTTACTAAGCTGGGTATTAATCCCCATGTCACTCAATGGGTTGCCAACTGGCTTACTGACAGAACCCACACTGTAAAAGTAGCTGACTCCAAATCCAGCTCCAGACAAGTGGAGTACCTCAGGGTTCAGTCCTGGGACCGCTCTTGTTTGGCATCTACTTCTCTGAAGTACAGGCCAACACTAAGGGACTCTGGCTAACGAAGTTCGCAGATGACTGCAAACTGGGAGCCATTATTGAATCCCCAAATGATGTGGATACTTTACAGAAGGGCCTTACAGAAACAGATGCTTGGTGCCAGAGCCATGGGCTCAAGCTGAATGCCAAGAAATGTATAGTTATCCCCTTTGGGGGAAAAACATGTACCAGTGAATTACCACATAGGTGGCAGTACACTAAACTCCGAAAGTGTGATAAGAGACTTAGGGATACAGGTGGATAGTGGTCTCACCTTCAATAACCACATCGCCACAGCAGTCAGGAAATCCTTCTGTGTGGCACACCTCATCACTAAGGTCTTTTCATCCAGAAAAAAGGTCATTGCCCCACTGTACTCATCCCTCATTAGACCCGTTATAGAATGCAACGCCCCATTTGGTATGTACCTCTCAAGACATCTGCAACAACTGGAAAGGCCGCAGAAATACCTCACTAAAAGAATCACAGGCCTAAAGCAGATGCCCTATGCTGACCACCTTAAAAAACTCCAACTATACTCTGTCGCATATCGTCTACTTAGAGGCGATCACTGCTTAACATACAAGGCCATGTCAAACCCAGAGCTGTTGGACATGCTACACTTAAAGAAATCTCAATCCCTCAGAGCCACATGCTCCAGGGATCTAAACCTTGTCATCACCATAAACAAAACATGCTGGAGGGATAGGTTCCTGACCCAGAGACTCCCCAGACTTTGGAATAGACTGCCCATACATGTTAAGCAGAGCGCCTCTTTGGCCCTCTTTAAAAGGAACCTTGACGATTGGATGGGAGAAAGGAAATTCACCCTGGGGAATCACATCAGTCGCCCTGCTAGACAGGGGTCCAGGGAATAGTGTGGGAAGAAATAGCCAGGGAATTGTTATGGCTAGGCTTGTGTAGGCCCTAGGGCCAATAGCCTAGTACCAGCCTATGAACCTATTTTGACCAATTCTCTTACCCAGGTAAAATAATTACATTAAATTCAAATTAAATATTCAAAAGGCTGAAACAGAAAGGGAAGACCATCCATTCAGTTATACAGCTATCTGATATCATCCCTAAGTAAAGTAGCGAAAGTGCTTCTAAACAAAGGCCTTTTTATAGAAAGCACTCAAGGACAGAACAGCTTCAGCAATCGATAACATTTGAATAGGAATGGTGGAGAAAAAAAATGGTTGAGCACACAGCAAGACAGGGGGCGAAGGAATAGTGCTTTCCCATTCAGGAAGGACCCTTCCAATAATGAATTTCCCTCTCCTGTCCTCCACATCATCTAGAGGGGAGACTTTCACACGTCAGGCTACTGACTCATCCTGACCACAGTTGTCTGGGTAAGAGAGATAATTACTTCAACCTACAGAATAAGGTTTGTAGCTTTCCCCTCTCTTTTTTGGATATGCCTTCCTTGACCAGGTCTACTTAGCAAAACTTACTCTAGAAAAGGGTCCCTCTAACAGAACAAGTAAGAAGAGTTCTGGTCATGCTCGTCCTATTACCTGCAACAACAGTCTTTATACACCCATTATTGATTTTCTGTGGCTTCAGCAAATTTCTGAGGGTGAATAAGTTCAAAACTTTAACTTTGTAAGCTGCTTTTTCTCTGCTAATTCAGGATGCCTTAATTTCAACTCAGGACATGAAGGTTGCTTGCCTTTTTGTTCTTTTCAGCAAGAACACACAACAGTTCCTCAGATTTATAACAGAGATGGTATACTTTCAGTTACTTCCTTGCCTTCTGTTTTTACTCAATGTATTAACAGAATACTTAGTTCAAGTGTTTGCTCATATCTGAATGAGGGAAATTCATAATTACTCGTATCTTAGCAATTGCTTCCTCCTATCCAAATCTCAGGGAAAACTATGCATTTCTCTGCAAGTACACATTCTGCAACATAACTAATCTAGGCTGTTTTCCTAAACACTCACAAGTTTAACCTGATGTCCACTTCAATCAGTTGTGCTAAATGTTTTATGCTGTAGAAGTGTTGTTAAGTATGTGCTTATCAGCAACCTTTCTAAACTAATGCATATTATCCGAATACTCTTATTTTCCTTTTAGCAATCTACAGTGACTCCTCATCCTGTTCTTTGAAATTCCCTTTATTCTGCAGTACTTTAATCTTCTTCAATCCCTCTAAATAATTCCCATATCTTTCTGATGTTCTTTGTGTTTCACTGTTGCAGTCATTACGTTTGTATTATCTGCTTGCAGTAGCCCTCAGTCAGCCTGATTAACAAAGTCTTGGGTCCTAAGTCAGTTGCTGTCTCTTCTTCCATGACGTCAGGTTGTCGGGTATAAAACATGCAGCCGATATCATTACATCAGTCTTTCTTGCCGTGCGGTGCCCAAAGCAGAAGCAGTTTGCAAGTGCCGGTCGGCCGACTCCTGAAATTTTTGTTTTCGAGTTTCAGAACCAAAGTCTTCAACTAAAAGCTAAGTACCCCATTGGGGAAACTTTTTCTTGCTCTAAACCAATGTCAGTAAAAGTAAATAATTGCATTTCTTGTGGAAATCAAATACCTCATAAAGATTTTCATTCATACTGTATTCCTTGCGTAGGCCCTGACCACGACGTACTTCGCTGTCAGTTTTGTGCCTTATTTAAACCACAAACTATCCGTCGTCGGTATCTTCGCACTTCTAAATATTTTGGTGCTCGGTTCAATTATCCTGATATGTCTTCGGTAAGCCATCCGACTACCGACATTCCAAAAAAAACACAAAGATAAAGACAGAGGCAGGCCGCCCAGTTCGCCGGTACTCAATGAGGCGATTTTGCAGCCCCTGATACCCACTACTTCAGATTCGCAGGCCTCTACTGAGATGTATTCGGAGTCTGGTATGCCTTGAGATGCTTTAACTGTGGAAGCTGCGGATGTCTCTACCTTGGATGGGTCCGGAGCAGCTGTGCAGGCACCAGCTTCTGAGGATGTATTCAGGCCTACTGGCTTGCATATTAAACTGATGCCATCTTCTTCTTCAAGGCCTAAAACTTGAACCATGCCTAGAAAACTGATGTCCAGACAGCATGGTCAGGCCTGTATGCCTTAAAAACAAATGATAAGAATGGCTGAAGACCTTATTACTTTAATCAGGGGAAGCCAACATGCAGTGGAAGGCCTCCACTTCCAAATCTGGGAGTAATAAAACTCCCCCCTATGGTATGCTGTCTCAATGACTTCTTTTTAAAACTTCCAAGCACTTCTCAACTGACTGCCCCCCTTGGGTGGAAAGATTTCACTTCATGCAAAGAACTGGGGACTCAGTGTCCCAAGGATACAGATTTCACTTCCACACATTACCAACTCCAAGCAGTTGGCCGGATCTACCTCCAAATCAGTGGGCAGTAGCCCAAAAGCAAGTACTCTCTCTCTTAAGCATAAGGGCTATTCAGGTGGTACCAGAAGAGGAAAAGGGACAAGGTTTCTACTCAAGATTTTTTCTGGTACCCAGAGAAGACAATTCATGCCGTCCTATCGTGGACCTGTTTACTCTAAACACCTTTTTGATGATTCCAGAATTCAAGATGCTTACTCTTCACCAATTGCTTCCTATGTTAAGCAAAGATGCCTGGTTGGCAACACTAGTTTTAAAGGAAGCATACCTGTACATCCCAATCAGGGAATCTTGCAGAAGATACCTACACTTCAAAGCAGGCTACACGCACTATCGGTTATCTGCACTGCTCTTTGGCTTATCTACTGCGCCCAGGGTATTCACAAGGTGCCTAGCTCCAGTCATTGCATTTTGTAGGCAAATAAATATTCAAATATATCCATACCTGGACGATTGTCTAATTCAGACAGAAAACCAGGACATACTTTTGAATCATCTGGCTTTTATACAAAGGGTGCTAACTTCTGTGGGGTACACCATAAACGAAAAGAAATCACACCTGGAACCCTGTCAACAAATTGTATTCCTGGGAGCAAGCTTGAATACAACTTCCCAGATGGCTTTCCTCACGCCAGAGAAACAAATTAATTTGACAACCTACTTCAAACAAGTGGCCACAAAAACCCTGCTATCTGCAAGGCAAATACAACAAGCCTTGGGGTTCATGGCCTCCTGCATTCTTCTAATTACATATGCAAGACTACAAATGAGGAAACTACAATGGTATCTAAAAAGCCTATGGTGTTAACATTCTCAGGATCCAGAAGCAATGATTCCTGTCATTCCTAGCCTATGCCTAGAGTTCCTTTGGTGGGCAGAGGCCTGCCACCAAAACAAGGGACTACCATTCACACTACCCCCTGCCGACCAAACCCTAACAACAGACGCATCAGACTATGCATGGGGGGTGCACCTGGCAGGGAAGTGCATTCAGGGCAAATGGAACCAAATTCAAATGCACCTTCACATTAATCATAAAGAAATGTTAGCTGTACAGAATGCTCTGACAGCCTTCAAGGACCACATTCTTCCAGGACAATTAATGGTAAAGACGGGCAACACCACTGTTATGTGGTACATAAACAAGCAGGGGGGGTACACATTCTTACCCCCTCCGCAGACTAACCATGGCATTGTGGAACACAGCCTTGAGCTACCAAGTGCATCTACAAGCTCAATTCCTGCCAAGAAAACTAAATACACTGGCAGACGGACTAAGCAGAATCCTCATGGACCCACATGAGTAGAAACTGGAACCAAGGATTTTCAACATGTTGACAAGCAAATGGGGGAGCCCAGATATAGACCTGTTTGCCTCACCCCAGAACTATCAATTGGAAAAATTTTGCGCAAGGACTCCCCACAGACAAGCTTGGAAAGTGGATGCTCTGTCCTTCAGCTGGAAAAACCTATCAGTTTATGCCTTTCCTCCTCTGCCTCTGCTCTCTAAAGTACTTCTAAAGATCAAACAAGACAAACCAAGGATGATTTTGATTGCATCAGACTGGCCACGCCAACACTGATACCCCATCCTGCGCATTGTGTCACTGTTGGCCCAGTGGCATCTGCCTCAGACTCCTACCCTGCTGTCTCAGCAGGAGAACCAGATTCTGCACCCTCAGCTTCAAACACTAAACCTAGCAGCCTGGCTAATTACCTAAGCTCTCCTTTACCATCCCTCAGTAAACCAGTGATGGATGTCATTGTACAGGCAAGGGGAGGCCTAGTATTAGAAAATCTTATGCTAAAAAATGGAAAAGTTTCTGTGCCTGGAATCAATCTCAAGGGATGAGCGCAACAGTGCCCAATTTACCTCAGATTTTACAATACTTAACTGAGATGCTTCACAAGGGCCTATCTTTTTCCTCAATAAAAATTCACGCCTCAGGCATTTCACCTCGTTATAGCACAGAACCTCCCCTCTTCTCTCATCCACTGCTGAAGCAGTTCTTCAGAGGGGCCAAAACATTTAAGAATACCCAGGGGAACTCCATCTCCTGCCTGGGACCTTAACTTTGTATTGGAAAAACTCACCCTTCCTCCTTTCGAGCCAGCTGCTACTGCAGATTTAAAATTCCTTTCTTGGAAAACCGCTTTCCTTTTAGCCATCACTTCAGCAAGAAGGGTATCTGAATTACAGGCCCTTATGGCAGTGGAGCCTTTAATCATCTTTCATGCGGACAGGGTGTCCTTCAGGACCAATCCCTCTTTCATGCCAAAGGTGGTATCCAGTATGGCCTTTAATCAGTCCATTCATTTGCCAACCTTCTTTCCTAATTCACAGAACAAAGGGGAACGGATACTGAACTCCTTAGATGGGCACAGACAACTTAGATTATACTTTTTCAGGACTAAACCTCAAAGGACATCTGAACTGCTGGTGGCATTTGCTGCAAGAGCAGAGGGGAAGGCTATTTCAAAGCAAACCATCTCCAACTGGATAAGCCATTGCATTCATTTCTGCTATAAGCACCATGGAAAAACTATCCCACAGAGGATCAGACGCCACTCAGCCAGGGCTGCATCTACCTCTACAGCCTTTCTCAGAGGTGTACCTACCAGGGATATCCTAGAAGCTGCTACCTGGAGTTCTGTACTTACTTTCACCAAGCATTACCATTTGCCAGTTTTCTCTAAATCCAGAGCTGGCTTTGCCACTGCAATTTTGCAGGGCCTTATAGCTGGTCCTAATGCTATCTAAATTCTTCCTCCGATCCTTAGCTTTGGGAATCTACCCAAATGTAATGACTGCAACAGTGAAACACAAAGAACATAGTACAGTTGTGTACACGTACCATAAATGTGGATACTATAAATGTAGATGTTCGAGTGTATTCACTGTTGCAATCCTGGTTACCCCCCTCTAGCCCCCCTAACTTCTTTTGGCTATACCGCTTCTCTCCTTTTCAATGCTTAAAAGCTTTTTGGTGTATTTGCTTTTTTGTTGGAGGTATAACTTTGTATATTTATAGATTTAATTGCTTCCCATTAGGGGGGCACCTGACATCTGGGGCAAGAAAAACTGATGTAATGACGTCGGCTGCATGTTTTATACCCTGACGACCTGACGTCACGGAAGAAGACAGCAACCGACATAGGACCCAAGACTTTGTTAATCAGGCCAACTGAGAGCTACTGCAAGCAGATAACCCAAATTTAATGACTGCAACAGTGAATACACTCGAGCATCTACATTTATGGTAAGTCTACACAACTGTACTTTTTATTGTATTCAGTTTTTCAACTCCATTTTCATTTTATCCTACTAATTAGCTAGCCCTTCTGAAGAAATTTCTCGCTTCCTTAACTCTCAAATCATTTCTACTACCCATTTGTTAAATTACTCTCTTTTTAACAGTAAGTAGGACAGAGCTGGTATCTCAGTTTTATTTCATTACTTTGTATCTTTATCTTAGTTTCTTAATGGTGTATGATCTGAAGTAGTATTTTGAATGTGTGTCAAAGCTTTCAATTAAATAGAGAAATTGAGAAATATGATTTCTATCCAGCCTCACCCAGTTATTGTACCTTGGAGAATATTATGTAAATTCTGACTTCCTTATACTGAATTTGGTTCTTCCATACCAAACATTATCATTTATTTCTTCAGAACTCTGTCCTGTTGTTGTAGTTCCCTTCTAGGTCTCCATGTATATCCTCACTATTACGAGCCAAATTTCATCCCCCACCCATATAAAATATTTCCTGCTGAATGCTGATTACTACTTTGGAACTTAAGAGAATTTTGGGAGAAATAGTTTTAGCTAAATATAAATGCATGCCACTGTAATCCTCATCCCTTCCCAGTAATCCCAATCTTTCATTATTGCAGCCTCTCAAGCAATCAGTGACATTTCTTAATGCCCCTGATTTTCTCATAAATGTCCACCCTGAAGTTCTTTCTTTGTGAAGTTCACATGCTCATTTCTATCTAAATGTGTTTCCTGCAACATTGCTGTTTGCACTCTGTGTTTCTTGATATAATTCAATATTCTGTATTTTTTTTTTTGCCTATGTCTTTAAGGCCATTTACATTCTGTCATAAAACGGACAGAGTAGCCATTATGATAGAAAGCTGTAACTTCCACCAATTATACATTTATTTATTTATTTTATTTTACATTTGTTAACCGGGAAATTCTGACTGGACCAGGTCCATTTTCAGCGGAGGCCCGGGGAGAAAAGATCCACTATCAAGTTATACAAATACAGTACATCCAGCATAATACACAGAACAGGTTACATCATGTATGCTGAGCATAGTAATATAACAAGAAATTAATAAAAACACTCCACGTAAAAGAAGATATAGAACATAGGTAAAAGACAATGTCAGTTACGGTACATCCAGCATAATACACAAACAGGTTTTATCATATATGCTGAGCATAGTAATATAACAAGAAATTAATAAAACACTCCAGGTAAAAAGACAATGTCAGTTATACATTGGTAAGAGAAGAAAATTTATCAAGTAAGATTCTAGTTAAAAGTACCCTTTCAGATGACCAAGCCTACAGGGGATCAGAGATCCAGCATGTGATCAGAGAGGAGTTTGGGGAGTTAATAGTCGTATGGTTTAGGGTTATGTGATACAAGGGCATAACCAGGTACTAAGAAGGTGCGATTTGGGGGAGTTTTTGAATATGGATGTGGAGGGGGCAGTGGACATGGATAGGGGAAGAGAGTTCCAATTTCTGGCAACGGTGTGGGAGTAGAGCGCTTTCCCTGCATTATTGTTAGCCTTGGTGATGGAGAGGACAGATTTTTCACTGGATCTTGGGTACCGGTGTGCAGTGTAGACAGTAAGTAGGTTGGATAATGAAGGTTTTTTTTCAGGATATTTGAGAATATTGTAGGCTGTGCCCAGCTGGTGATAGTTAAGTAGCTGTGGTAGCTCAAGCCATTTTAGTTCTTTTAGTACAGCACAGTGATGGGTTCTATAGGTTGAGTTAGTAGCAAACTTGGCTATTTTATTGTAGCATGATTTTAGTTTGTCTAGGTCACATTGTCTGATTTGGGTAAAGATTTGGTAAAGACTGGTGCTGCGTATAATAGAGTTGAGAGGAGGTGGCTTTGTGCAAGAGTGACTCTTGCTTTTTGTGAGAGAAAGGACTTATGCCTGTATAGGGAGCCTAGTTTTTTTGTGTACTAGTTTTATGGTATGTGAGATGTGAACATCAAAGTGGAGATTATCTATTTCAATGCCCAGAAGTTTGGTGTGGTTAGAAGGGGAGATGGTGGTGCCGTCCTTAGATGTTTTTTTTTTTTTATCTATTATGGGTAAATAGCAGTTTTGTCTTTTTGGGATTTAGAATTAGTTGGATACCTGATATCCATTTTTCTACTGAGTTAAAGGTATCTTGAGTGAGTGTATGTAGAGTGGTGGGAGATGAGGCGGAGCAGATCAGGGTTGAATCATCCGCATATTGTATGAGTGTGGCATGTTGTGTAGAGCTATTGAGGTTATTTGTGAAAATAGAGAACAGCAGCGGGCCCAGTATAGAGCCCTGTGGGACTCCTATGGTGGTTGGAAGTTGTGTAGACAGAGTTCCTTTCCAATGGACTGATTGTTGCCTGTCAGATAGGTAGCTTCTGAACCAGGCTATAGTAGAGGAGGTGAAGGATAATGATGTTAGTGAGTCTAGTAGAATGGAGTGGGAGACCATATCAAATGCTTTTGAGAGATCTAGGAAAATGGCTAAATCATATTTGTTATCATTCCTGCGAAGGTTTATATAATTAGTGTAGGATAGAAGGGCTGTGGTAGTGCTGTGATGTGGACGGAAACAGTGTTGTGTGTTAGATAGTAGATTGTGTGTGTTAAGAAATGTCATCACTTGCAAGTGGATGCATTTCTCAAGAATTTTGGATAAGGGGCAAAGAATGGCAATAGGTCGGTAGTTGGAGAATTCCTAAGAATTACCTCATTTATGGAGAGGAATGATGTGAGATACTTTCCAGAGTTTGGGTATGTAGGATTCTAGTATGGAGCGGTTGATAAGGATGGAGACAGGATATGATAGGGAGTCACTAGCCATTGTTAGGTATGCAGCAGGTATGTTATCAGCTGCCGGTGTCGTTGGCTTTAGTTTTAGGAGGAGTTTTTTGATAGTTGAGGTGGGCACTGGTGATAGGCTAAAAGAGGGGGTGGTATGGGATAGGTTAGGTTGTGATTGAGGTAGACTGTTTTTGGTTATTTGACTGGACAGGAATAAGATGGATTTAGTAAAATGGTTATTAAATTGAGAAGCTATGTCTAGGGTATTGTTAGTAGATCTGGGTGCTGGAGTTGTGGTTTTGCCTGGCTTTAGTAGGGAGTTAATGGCATGCCAGAATTTTTGTGGATTATTTGAATATTTCCTTTGGGTGCTAAGAAAATAGTTTTGTTTGTTTACTTTGTATTCAGCCTTGGCCTTGTTTCTAAGCTGTTGATAGTATTGCCTGGAGCTGGGAGTTTTGTCAGTTTTCCAGATTTCCAGGCTTTATCTCTAGCTTTTAGTAAGGCTCTGGTGTTTCTATTTAGCCAGGGTGTGTAGTTGGCTTTAACTCTGATCTTTCTGCTGGGAGCTAGACTGTTAAGGATGTTAGAGAAGGTAGTATTGAAGTAGTCTTTTGCCTGGTCTAACCGAAGTGTCAGTAGTGGTTCCCAGTTGCAGTGGCTTAGGACAGTATTTAGGTATTGTGGGGTAAGGTTACAGTCATCTTGTATGAATTTGTAGACTACTGGTTTGGGGTGATTGGAGTGTTTGTGGAGTAGGAAGGTGGGGAGATGATCACTTAAGTCATCTGGGAGACAGCCTACTGTATAGTTTTGTTTGGGATAGTTGGTTAGTGTCCAGTCCAGTATGGATTCTCTCTTTGTTTTCTCATCTATTCTAGTTGGTTCTTCAGTTAGTTGAGAGAACCCATATAGATTGATATGTGTTGAGGGGCTGTTGGAGTTACAGGCTGCCCAGTCAGTGTTAAGGTCTCCTAGTAGGATTGTTTCCTGAGGTAGATTGTCCTTTGTCCAGTGTAGGATGTCTTCTATTATGAGTGAGTTGTTGCCTGGAGGTATGTAGCAGCATATTATATTGATGATCTTGGTGTTTCTTATGGATAGGACAGAAAATAGGACTTCAGCATTTTGAAAAGTGGGTGGTGTAGTGTGCAGGAGCTGGAGGTTAAGGGTGTTTTTAAAGAGAATGGCTACTCCTCCTCCTTTCCTGTTTGTTCTATCAGATCTCAGTGTATTATACCCTGTGGAAAGAAAGTCGTCATCTTGGATATTGAATTTAAGCCAGGTCTCTGTAATGGTGAGTATGTCAGGGTTGTAGTGGGCTATGAATGCATGTAGGTCTGTTAGCTTGTTGGTAATACTTCTTATGTTGAGATTTAGGATTAGCAGGTCAGTTGTTTGTCTGGCTGAGAGGGAACCTGGATTTGGGTGAATGTCACCAGAGGTTAGCAGAGTCTGTAGGAGTGTCAGTATGTGTTTTTTAATATTAATTGTTTGTGAGCTTGGTCTATGAGAGTTTTTCTTAGTATGGTGAGATGGTGTCATTTTTGTTAGTGAGTAATATGTAGTTGTAAGAATTTTGTGATAGAGAAGCAAATAATTTTTCCTTTGAACAAGCCAATACAACAGCACTAATGAGTGCATCCTGGAAAAAACAATCAGTCTTCATCTAGAGTTGGGTAGAGCACAGAACTAGGCTGTTCTTTTTGCTCATGGTGATGTTGAGTTGGTTATAAAACAGGCACTTAAGTGAAAAGTGCTTACACCTGATGGAAGTGCATAGGTATTTTGAGGGGCTACTCAAAAATAACAAAAGCAATAAGATAAGTCATCCAACCTTTTTGTATTTTTTTTATGCTAGGGACTGACAGGTCAGCATCCAAATGGATCTTGTACACATGACTGACTGATTTCATTAATTTTTGTAATGATTGTCATGGTAGGACATTGCTAAGGCTGATAAAAACTCACTCTGCCAGGTCAACATCTGCTATTTCAGCCTTCTTTTGAAGCGTTTCAGCCCATAGTATTCCTGAGTCAGTGACCAGGACCACCATCCCTATATCTTCCAAAAACTGTAAGCTGGACATATAGTCCAAGAACGGGGTAGGTTTTGCCACTGCTGTCCTGCAAGATATGTTGCAACTTCCTCTAGATCTGTGGCCAGGCTACTCCTTTGTAACAAGCTGATTTAGTATTCTTGGAAATTCCAAAGTAAGATAAATTATACTTCAACAGTGATCCTTATAGTAAACATTGTGGTCATGCTCTTTATAGTATTAGAGGTCAAATATCAGTATCACTGCTACAGAATGTTTTTTTACCCTGATAGCATTTCCTGTTTACGCTTTGATTCCCATAAGCCTTCTGAGGAGTGGTGGAGTGAGGATGAGGAGCACCATTCTTTTTTTTCTTGGGTACTATTTGACAGATTGTCATAAGTAACATAGACTATCCTTTCCCAGTGGTGATTTGCAGTAACTAAACCAGAAACTGGTCGCTCCTCCTGATGCTTTATAGACACAGCCATTGGTGACTTTTGCAGATGGTGGTTACTTTTTGTACTGAGTTGTCCTGCTTATGTTCTAAGAAAAGGAGGAGCCCAGATCCAAGCTGGAGGTGTTCAACTTTCTGGAAGTTGGGCCTGAAAGAACAATATCTCTCTTGGCCAATTTCTAAGTATAATGAATTAATAACACAACAGTGATTCTATTTATACATCAACTGTTATGATGAGTGACTCCTTTTAAGAAGTGTAAGACCTGCTTTTGTGGGACATGACACTTCGGCAAATAGATTACAGTTTAAAAAAAAAAGTGAACTACAGAAGTCACTGTTATAACTTTCATGCGTTTCTGTAGGGGAGACCATTTGAAATGGGGAACTGTACCCTCCCACACATACACACTACTATTTCTGTGATCACTGTATTTAGCATATATCCTTTTCATTTGCACTTTTAGTTCAACAGTTCTGAGAATTTTGGTTATAATCTCCAAACCTCAAGAGGCACCTGTGGAGTTCTGTTAAAACTGCACTATTCCTGCATTCCAGAAACATTTTTTTTTTCTTTTGATTGTGGAGGGGTATATCCGTAAATATTGCTATAAGATGTGCATTAATTTGAAGTCTCAATCTGTTTTGCATAGCTTGCTGCAGAATGTTGTCCTTATCTAATAACTGTGTTAACTTAAATAGTAATATCTGGTGCTGTCCATGTCCTTGATCACAGATGGGTTTAGGATCCTACATCGGACCTGAGCCTGCACTAACAAGACCACTCCTGAGCTCAAGCTCCTCCCCTTCCCAAGATCCCTAGCTACCCACAACACTCAGATCTTGTTTGCCGCGGTTAGTGAATAGACATGCTTCCTGCAACTGAAGTAGATCTTCAGTCAGTTAAGTAGCTGTCCTCGGATCTGAGCCAGCCTAGACTGTCCTCTGATACTACCTATCCATTGGATCCGTCAGCTGTAATGTCTACATTTTTGGATCCAAGCAGGCCCCCTGATCTGACAGTTTTGTCTGATCAGATTATTGTTGTTGAAGGTTCCCTCTCCAGACCTAGATCATCGGCTCCGGGACTTACTAGCAAGTCTTCCTCCCGAAACCGTAGACCCTAAGCTAGGTCGGGCCATTCCTCACTATCTTCCCATTCTACCAGGAGTCTGCTCCCTTCAGATAGTGATAGGATGATTAGCTTTCTCAAAGCCCAAATCAAACTGGGTTTATTGCCATCCCCTACCCACATGCCCAGGGGATCTTCGCCAGCCACGGAATTCTTCTCCCCGATCTACCCATTTGGGTTCAGTCTTCCAGGATCAGGGCATCCTCAGGGAGAAGCCAGCAGTGTCTGGCTTCTCTTCCCTTCCCACACAGTTCCCACATAGTCTGGGTCCCTGGTGGGTTCAGCTCTGTTGCCCTCGGAGATGGTGACGCCTTGGCCCCACAAGGTCGGTGGGGGTCACTGGGGAGTGGGGTTGGGACCAAAGTTTTCAGACTGCTCCCTACCCCTGGGGGCCTCTGCCTTGGACAGCTCATGTCTGATGTCATCTGGGGATGTTGGTGCTGCATTGGGGTCACCTCCGCATCCCAGTCGGCTGTGGATGGTGGGGGGGGGGGGGTTCGTCCAGCCCATCAGCTTTCCGGGCAATAGAGAGGACCGTTTCTGGATGGGCAGCAGCCTCTACCTTTGCCCTGAATTCTCCCCAACCCCTCTCAATATTAGGTGTCGAGACCTCCTCATCCTACCAGGGTCAGCCCTCCCATGAGCATCTTCAGACGAGAATTGCCCCCATTTGGGGTCCTTTCCTCTTCTGAGTCCTGTCCAGAGCCCCCCATGGAGGAACCTCTTTGGAAGTGGACATGCACGAGGAGTCACTTGGACTACCCTCAAGAGTCTTATCACTGAAGACATGAATTTCGGAGGAGGAGACTGGTCCCCCACCCTTCCATCTGAAGAGGTGTCCTTCGGGGGACATCCTTGAGATCCTGAAAGAGCAAAGCAGTTGATCTTCCCCCACCCCATCTTCAGATTAATCCGTGTTCCTGAAGGCATTCGGGATTGACCCCTCTTCTACCTGGGTGTGTCTCCCTGCCACTGAGCTCGTCCAGCTCATTTCCAGCAGGGCGTGGAAGGAGCCGGACACAGTAGAACCAGTTCCCAAAAGAGCTGATAAGTTCTTAAGCCTCCCTAAAGACAAGGCATTTTGGAGCAAGTGCATTCCTGTTGATGCCACTGAGGTGGCCGCAGCCAGGAAAAAGGAGCTCACTGAGCAGAGCTCTTCAGTCTATCCCCCAAACAGGGAGTCGCGGGTGATTGACCATTTTGGGAAGTGCGTGTTTGCTTCAGCTACTTTTGGACTGATACTTTCAGAATGAGGGCAGCCAGTTATATGACATACTGTACTCGGCTGCAAAGGGACTTGGTATCGGAACTCTCCACTTCCCTTTGAGTTGTTACCTCTGGAGAATCTTAAAGTGGTCTCTCCGAAGCTTTCCACTCTCACTTCCTTAGCTAATGCCTCAATGAGGTTGATCTCCAATGCGGTGGAGGCCACCACTCGAGCAGTGGGCACTGGCATTGCCATTAGGCGTCGTGCTTGGCTTTGTCTTTGCGGGTTTGCGGATAACTTCAAGGCATCTTTCACCAATGCACCTTTCGATGGGTCAACCTTGTTTGGCCCTTCCTTAAGGAAACAACCCATAGCGAACAGGAGGGAAAGACACTGGCTGCAGTTGGGGTCAAATTCTCTACTCCCCAGCAATCTTTTTCCAAGAATCAGAGGGATAGTAAGAAACTATGGTTCCACAGGTCTCAGTCTTCCTTCCAGGATGCTCCTCAGGAATCCTCTTCTTCCAGCCGGGGAAGGGGGTTTGACAGCAGTTGCCACCCCCGAGGCAGAGGGGGTCTGCAGAACCAGGACTCCTGGGAACCCTTCTCAGAGAAGCCCCCTCAGTGCTTCTGAAGCGTTGCCCAGCTGTCCTTCCCTGGAGGCAGTTGGGGTCGTCTATCCCTTTACCCACTAGCCTGGACAAGTATTACCTGAGATCAGTGGGTGTTAAACATTGTGTCCAGGAGTTACTTTATGCCCTTTTTTCAGCCCACTCCGACTCAGCAATCTCTCCTGGATGTTCCACCCAGTCAGAGGGAGTTGCCCTTCTAGAGGTCCAAGACCACCTTCAGAAAACATCCATCCAGGAGGTCCAAACAGGACAATGAGAGTCCAGAACTTACTCTTGCTTCTTTTTAGTGCCCAAAAAGACTGGGGACCTGCATCCCATTCTGGACCTCAGTGTGTTAAATCTGGATGGTTACTGTTCAGTCCATTCTGCCTCTTCTGCACAAGGACGATTGGGTATGCTCAGTGGATCTCAAGGACATGTACTATCAAATCAAAATAGATATGCTCCAGGAGATACCCGTGCTTCTGGCTGAGGGTCAGTCACTGTCAGTTCAGAGCCTTGCCCTCTGATCTCACTACAGCCCCCCAGGTGTTCATCAAATGTATTGCAATGTTGGCAGCCCATCTTCAGCTGCAAGGTTTCCTGGTCTTCCCGTACCTGGACAGTTGGCTCCTCATGTAACCCACAAGTCATCAACTTATTCTGGCCAAGGATTACACACTCTGTCTCTTCAGGACCTAGGCATTACAGTCAGCCTGCCCAAATCTCATCTTGTCCCGTGTCAGAGTCTGGAGTTTATCGGTGTCCTTCTAGACACGGTGTCAGAGACTGCAGCACACCCCCATGCAGAGTTAAGATGATTTGGGATCAGGTCCGTCTCCTTCTGGATCTAGAACGTCCCTCAGTCCACTTAATCTTGTAAGCCCTAGGTTCCATTGGCAGTGGCGATTCAGTTAGCCCCCATGCCAGATTTCATATACGAGTTGTACAATGGACCCTGGTGATTTAGTGCTTGGCTCACCTTCATCCCATGTCCATGACCATCAAGATTTCTCAAGTCTGCAGACGTTGCGTTGCTTGGTGGCTTTAAGCTCGGGAACTCTTTCTAGGCAGACCCTTCTGTCTTCCTCAACCCCAAGCCATGGTGACTGCAGACACCTCTCTGCTGGGGGGGGGGGCGCATTATCGGGGAATGACTGTCCAAGGCATGTGGCCCCCCTCAGAGACCAAATTGCACATCAATGTCTTGGAGATGAGGGCAGTCCTCCTTATGTTGCAAGCCTTCCAAGACTGTCTGCCTCTTGGGACCATTGCAGTTCAGACAGACAACATGGAGGTGGTCTAGTACATTAACAAGCAGGGGGGAACACAATCTTATCCCCTTTGCAGAAAGGCCATAAGAGTGTGGGAATGGGCGATGTCTTCCAGGCACTTTCTTCTTGCAATGCACATTCCTGGCAGTTCCACTGTCTTGGCCGGCAAACTCGGCAGATCTGTCCTGAGTCCTCACAAGTGGTCCTTGAATCCGTCCGTGGCAAATTGGATATTCGACTGCTGGGGTCTTCCTTGCTGCAAACTTTTTGCCTCTCCAATCAATTACATGCAGCAAATACTTCACCCTGATCTGAGGAGCCCCCCAGTAATGCTCTGGTTCATGATTGGCCGCCGGGTCTTCTGTATACCCATCTCCCAACTCCTCTCATTCCCAAGGTCTTCCCCTGAAGACTTTCCTCATCCTCATTGCCCCCTTCTGGCTTTGTCAGGCATGGTTCTCCCTCCTCTGATCTCATCTGAAATATCCACCCTGGTTACTGTATCCCATTCCGGATCTCATTCCCCATCCTTGGGGACTTCCTCTTCCCAATCTTCAGTCTCTTTGTCTTACTGCTTGGTACCTCCAATTCCAATGGTTCTCTCCTAGTCCCCTGTCAATTCTATTATTCTGGCTTCCCAGAAGCCCTCTACCAAGAAGGTTTATTCCAGGTAAATGGAAAAAAATTTCTGTTTGGGCAAAATAGCACAATCTAGACCCTTTTACAGCATCTGCTCTGGATATCTTACTGTTCCTAGCCTCTCTTTTTTTTCAACAGGGGGTTAGTTTTTCTACGATCAAACTGCAGCTAGCCGTCATCTCCAACTTCCATTTGGGCGAGAGTCCCACCTTTTTTTCTAGGCTATGTAAGGCCTTCCTTAAAGGAATCTTTTTGCTCAGACCCCCTGTAAAGGATCCTTCCCCTCCTTGGGATCTTACTCCAGTGCTGCAGTCTTTGTTGCAGCTACCCGTGACCTTAAACTTCTGTCTTGGAAGATGGCCTTTCTGGTGGCTATTACTTCAGTCAGGAGGGTTTCCGAATTGCAGTCTCTGTGTATTAAACCTCCTTTCATGGTGTTTCATAAGGATAGGGTCTGTCTCAGGACCAGTCCTTCCTTTGTTCCTAAGGTAGCTTTGGATGCAAATCTTAATCAATTGATCCATCTTCCTGTATTTTGTCCCACCTTTTCCAATAAGGGAACAGCATTGCTTGGATGTTCGTAGACAACTACGTTTTTACCTTAAGAGGACAGAAAATTTTCGGATGTCTGATCAGCACTTTGTCGCCTTTTGTCAGGCTAAGAGAGGGCAGGCAATTTCCAAGGTGTCTGTTTTTCATTGGATTGCCAGTTGTATTTCTAACATTTACGAAAGCAGACACCTGGAGCTGTCTGGACCAGTCAAAGCTCACTCTACTAGATCAATAGCAACAACTTCTGCCTTTTTGGCTAAATTATCCTTGGATGAGATTTGTGCTGCTGCTACTTGATCTACTCCCTATACTTTTGTTGCTCATTACAAGTTAGACTTGGTGTCTAGGAGCAGGTCTTCCTTTGGTTCTTCTGTGCTCCAGCATATCCTTCCATGAGGCCTCCCAGGGTTTTTAGTAGCTGGGGATTCTGACCCATCCGTGATCAATAGTGACACGGATAGTAACAGATAAAGAGTTATGTACTTAGCATAACTTGGAATCTGTGCTATCTAGTGTCATTGTTCATCACATTCCCACCCTCCTCCCCCCATCCTTCTGGTAAATGGGGTGTTAGTGAGGGATTGTATCCCTTAGTAACCTTTTTCTATCCAGCATACTCAATCTGAGGGTTGTGGGTAGCTAGGGATCTTGGTAAGGGGAGAGGAGCTTGAGCTTAGGAGCTGTCTTATTAGTGCCGGCTCGGATCCTAGACCCTTCTGTGATGAATAATAACACTGGATAGCACAGATTCTAAGTTATGGTACGTACATAACTCTCTATTATCATAGAAAAAGTTTTTCTCCTTGTTTACACTGTAGCTAACTGTACAAGGTCACTTTTATAGCTGATTTGCATATTCATTCATTCTGTTATAACCTCTTCAAAATAGTTCTGAGATACAGGTGACCGGTCAATTCTCAGTGCTCAGCAGATGTAAGGCAGTGAGACTAATTATGAATAGGTGATCAACCCATTGCAAGACACAATCACATGCTCACATTTGTCAAGCACACCTGTGGTCTTTTTGAAGGATTACCCTTTCACTTTCAGCATATCTTTCGGATTTGAGAGGAAACTGAAGCAAATATCATAAACCCACATGGACACATGTAGGGCATTCAAGGTGTGCACAGAACACTCCCCAGCTGAGAACCATGCACTGTGAGGCATGAACCCCCAACTACAGCATCCCTGTGCTGTCCAAATTCCTCCTCGGAAACAAAAAGGCAAATAATTTAACTGTACTCACTGGGCTTCTGAGAGTCCCAGTTTTTTAGGTCTTCCTGAGCCCTTAAGTTTGTAAGTGTTCCCCTTTGTGTAATTTTCCACTTGCACTGTTGATGCAGTCTATTTTGTGCCTGTTTTACTCTTTCTTAGATTCAAAACTGTGTGCTGATTTTGATGTTTTGGTTTTAAATGCATATGAGTCTTCACAGCTACACTCCAGCCCTATGTTAGTCCTCCACAAACCAGTCTATTTTATGTTCTTTGCAGCTCCTCCTGACTCATTCTTTCTTAGAGAAGACTTTGATTAGAATGGCTAGCATTGTAATCAAATAAGAATGAACTTAGTAATTGCAGTGTACCAAGGATCATAGGCATCTGAAACTAGGCAATAAACTGCAGCTCATGGTTCTGAATTTTTTCATTCGGAACAACTGCCTGATTAGCATGCTAGTGATATTAAGAAAAAAAATCCTTGTTTGCATGTGTATTTATATACCCCAAGCAGACTTGAGAGTCTTTTCCAAAGATAGATAGCAAATACTAGATTTGTGATGAGGAAAAGAGAGGTCATTCGGAAATGTTTTTTTTTTTTTGAAATCTAACAAGATGGCATGTTTTAAAAATTCCTTTAAGTATTTTGATAGCCCAAATGGTTGTTACTAAGGAGGCAGTACTTTTGACCTGGGATATAGGCTGTGAATTGTCCAGAGGTAGTAAGGCCTTACATAGTTTAATGTTACTGACTACCTGAAAGCAGTTGCTAAAAAATGGAAATTAAATCTATTCCCAATGTAAGAGAACTTATGGATTTTTTTTAACAAAGTTAAAAAAAATGGAGATAGGATCTTTAGAAAAGGGAAGGAGCAAATGTCATTGAAGTAAAATAGTGTGTTTTGGAAATAAAAAAATGCAAAATAACATTTAGGAGAAGTGAGGTTTAAGGGAAGGCGTGAACTTTGTTAGAAAAGAAAACGTACACTTCATGACAATAAAATGGTAAGTGTTATTATGGTATGTTTTCTATGTACATAATTCCATGTTACATTTTAAAATCTGATGCGTAATAAAGATGTTTAAAAAACAGAAAATCCGGTTGAAAAGCATTCAAGATTATTTTTCATAGCTGAGGAACCCAAAACAAAAAAAAAATGCTTGCCAGAGGTGACAGTTTCAGTCTTTATTCTTTTGGTCTGTTTAGTAAGGGTCTCATGTAGACACATTACTCCTAGCAACCCCATAAGAAGGGAAGTTTTACCTTTCTCAAAGCCTCTCATCTTGAAAGTCATCCATGAGAGTTGGGTAGAACATCCTAAGATATCTTTTCCAGCTATTTTTGTTTCCACCATGGCATGACATCATCACCTCTGACATCTCTATTGCCCCCCCCCCCCCACACACACACACACGTCCATTCCTGGCAGATCCCCACTGTTTTCTTTCTCTAGGAGAGTCTGTCCAGTAGAAGAGCTTCTTCTCTAAAACAGGCTGTACTGGGTTTGGTTCTGCCCCCAGACAAGTGGTGAGATGGTCTGCCAGAGTGGCTGTCATCCATCCTACTACTGACCTAACTCCCCACCCCCCAAATGCCAGTGCTGTCCTTGCATCAGTTGAACAGGCAATGAGAGGACCACATCAAGAATGAGTCCCACCCCTGACCATAGCCTGGGCCAGTGCTGCCTTGTTCTTCTTCCCCAATTTGGCATCACATCCAAGGACTCTGGTGTCTGCTACAGCCCATTGGATAATGCTTCAGCACATCCTGCCCCCCAGGACAGGCACACACCCCATTCTCCTTGCTGCTCCATCAATCATCTGAGCCTCTAAATGAACTCTGGTTCTTTGGCTGCACTCAGGATTTTAATCCTCTCTCTACCACTGGATTGGCAGCATTGTAAGATGATTTTGATAATTTCCCACTGCAGCTATACTCGTAGCCTGCCATTAATGATGTTTACAGTAAAGTGAAATCCATATAACATTTACATAGACAATTAATTGCCACA
The DNA here is from genome assembly GCF_019279795.1 of Protopterus annectens. Classification (NCBI taxonomy): domain Eukaryota; kingdom Metazoa; phylum Chordata; order Ceratodontiformes; family Protopteridae; genus Protopterus; species Protopterus annectens. The sequence goes on along the minus strand of NC_056735.1, from coordinate 356,656,944 downwards.
GGTACTATCCTTAATAACCCTGGTAGCAGCAAATAAACATACCCATTTCACCTGCATGGCCAGTTGTAAACATTTTGCACTTTCTGCTGACTCTTAGGGTCTGGATTTCTTTGTCTGTGAAGTGATTCCTTAGATACCATGTGTCCTTATCAGATGTGAGTCTCAGATACTGCATCATTAAAGTTTGCCTTTTGGCTTTTTCATCCTTTCATGAACAGGTAAAAGGGAGATTAGTAACCCATCGGAAATGATCTGTAGCTTTTTGTGAGACATTCTCAATTTATAAGCACCTTTGCCAAGGTGCCCAAACCTAGTTTGGACTTGAAGTTCATATCAGAATGATGATGTTTCACCTCACAGTAAGTATTTTTGTTTTACCTGTAATACATTTCATGTCCTGAAAAACTCTTCCTGTGGTGGTTAATTCAGTCTAATATATTTCTGAATTTCAGCATTTTTTAGTGTATGGAACTCTTCTCTCATTTAAAAGAAAAGGACAGGATTGTGTTCCTGAAGTTTTATTCCTAAGTTAATGTCAGAGTTCAAACCATACTGTTCATTTTATCTGCTAACTTACTTTGCATACCGTGCTTACTTTTCATGCAGTGTTTGTAAGTGGGAAGTCCTCTTGAATATTTATACATAATATATTCCATGTCTTCGGGGAAGTCTTAGCTGGTCTGACTTCCCAGCCTCACCCATTTTGAGTTTTACCTAGGAGCACATGTAGATTGGGCTGAGAGTCCACCATTCCCTTGTGGATTTTGTTTCTCATTGCTGATGGCAGGAGTTTGGAAGAGAGAGGAAAGGCCTATGTCATGTATTATCTTGAAGACCTTAACTAGATGGTGCTGCCTTGGAACATGGACAGAAGTTCAGCAGCTAAGTACCTCTTCATGGAGATGCTTGTAAAAATCTAAAGTTATTCATACATCACTGTAAGTATCCTGTAATCTAAAATAGATTAATCTCAACTAGCCTACTATGTCCACATCATTGTCCTTTTGGCAGCAGGATACAAAGGCAGGGTTTCCTTTAAAACATGACCACCTCTTACAGAGGGAATTAATGATAGTGTCTTCCAGATCAGTTCTTTATTCATGAACCACATTACTGGCATCTGCTACAGCTGGACATCTTGATGAACAGTCCATCTGTCAGACTCCTATTTGCTGGTAGAAAATGCTCATTATTTCTTTTAGTTGCTATTTCCTGTTAGATTGTTCTCTTTCTTTCGTTTTTTTTTTTTTTTTGCTCCCAAGAAAGAACTGTGCAGAGTCCATACCTCTCAGCTGTACAGATTTTCGCAGACTGTCTAGATTTTTGCCTTTTGATCTATTCCTCGTAAAATTGTAGGTTTCTGGAAAATCACGGGCAAATCATTGAAGGTTAAAGGCAGAAGATAATGGCAGACATTTGAGTTTCAGACTTCATACCCTTCGAAATTCACAATAGTAGGTTCATAGGTGTGTACTAGGCTTATGGCTCTGGGGCCTTTGCAAGCTTAGCCCATAGGATTACCCAGGCATCGTGCCACCCAACCTTAGTTCCCAGTGCCTCTGTTGAGTAAAGCCACTGGAGTGATCCCTGTGAAACCTGTCAACTTTCTGAATTTGTAAGAGCAATATTTAAAAATTATCCCTAGTTTGGGCCTTTGTCCCAAGATTATTTATGGCTTTGTCTAGATTTTTTGCTCTAAGAGGTTGAGTGGAATGGTGCAGACATAGCTGCCATTAAGGCACCCTTAGGGGGTACCGCCTATATTTTTAATCAGTTCATTTGCATCACAATGGTGAACTGTACTTGTGACCAGTTCACATGGATGCAAGTTAGAAGTACTGTTTACATTAGCATTCTCTTATGTATAATTTTTTGTGTGTACTTTTCAGGTATTATAGCTGTTCTTCCCAGGCTGCCACTGAAAATGGGCCACAAAATGGTTGGACAACCCAGTACACAAAATGTAAACAAGTAAAATGGGTAAATTGTGTTTTTGGTTTATTTGCTAAACTTTTGCAATGCTTTCCATTCCCTTTCTGGTGGAGACTTTAAGTACTTTTCTGGGAAGATTTAGTGGCATTCTTTGCTCTATTTTTTAATCAAGACATTTTTCAAGGGCATTGTAAATGTTAAGTTAACTTTGTCATAGAGACTTTAACTCTCCTCTTCATTTAAACCTGTGGTGTTCTTGGACATTAAAATCCTGGAATTTTTTCTTTGTGATAACCATTACTTCAACAGAAGAATTGTGAACCTTAGGACTTCTGTTAAGTTCCTTCTCGGCAGTCTCTGACTTCACTCTAAATCAGAATATTCGCTTCCCATTCTATATTCCAGGTTCCTAACTGGGGAATGTTCTCAGCATTTTTTGGTATTAAGGGAACTGTTAGGCTTTACTTATCCCATTTTGCTCTGTGTTCAGACAAAGTAATGTCTTTACTTTGCCGGATAAAGAAGGGAAGTCATTGGTCAGACTATGTCCACTTTGTTGTCCCTTTGGCAACAGGACATCCCCATCATGGAACTGATGAACAGGAGCAATTTTTTTCAGGTCCAGCATAATGAATGCCCCTCTTGCTATGTCCTGCCAGTGACTGCAAGTCCATATCACTAAACAGCACAATTTCAGTGTTTGCTGTCTCGGAGATTGTGCATTCTAAGAGAAGTGGAGACAGTATGACGTACTACCAGCTGTTTTCCTTTCTTAATATTTGTGAAATCTCAGTTAGTATGTATAAGTAGCAAAGGGGGAAGGGGCACAGCTGAGCTTATGCCCTTGCAAAAATGCTTGAGGGTGTTTTTCTTGTTTTTGTGTCGGGTGATCTACGTGAATGTTTAATCTACAGTTCTTTTGGTGTGCGTAGTAGTTTGTGATGATTTAGTCACCATGGCTTTATGGTATGTGCAGACTTTGTGTAGATAAATGCTGTCCGTTAACTCTTGATTGCATATGTTCTTCGTGTTTCACTGTTGCAGTCATTACATTTGGGTAATCCTGCTGGCAGGTTGCCCTCAGTCGGCCTGAATTCCAAAGTCCTAGGTCCTGCGTCGGCTGCTGTCGCCCCTTCCCTGACGTCAGGTCGTCAGGGGTATAAAAGATGCGGCCGACGCCATTTTCTTTAGTCTTTCTTGCCGCGCGGTGCCCGAAGCAGAAGCAGTTCGCAAGTGCCAGTTGGCCGACTCCTGAGATTTTTGTGTTCGAGTTTCAGATCCGAAGTCTTCAATAAAGCTAAGTACCCCATTGGGGAAACTTTTTTCTTGCTCCAGACCGATGTCAGAAAAAGTTAATTGTATTTCTTGTGGAAAGCAAATACCTCATAAGGACTTTCATTCTTACTGTATTCCTTGCCTAGGCCCTGATCACAACGTTGCTGGTTGTCGGTTTTGTGCTAGATTTAACCAATGCACTATTAAGCGTCGGTATGATTTTGCTTTAAACTACTTTGGACGCCAGTTTAATTATCCAGAAATGTCATCGGATAGCCATCTGGCTACCGGAGTTCACAAAAAACGCAAAGAAAAGGAGAGAGACAGACAACCGAGGCCCAAAACTGACGATGAAGCTTCTCCTAAACCATTCGCCGGTTCGCCGGTTCTCAGGCGCTTTCGCAGCCCCTGACGCCCGCTACTTTAGAGTCGCAGCCCGCTACCGACTCCCACGTGGAGTCTGCCATGCCACTGGAAACTCAAGGTATTGGAACCTCGGATACTATTCCTTCAGATGGGTCCGGAGCCGCTGAGCAGGCACCGGCTTCTGAGGGTGTATTCAGACCTAAACATCTTTACATTAAGCCAACCTCAGCTTCAAAGGCAAAGACTAAAGCACCTTCTAAAGCAAAGAAACAAACTCAAGAGCCACGTCTACAGACAGGCCTCTATGCCCAAAAAACAGATGCTCAAAATGTCCGAAGACTTAATTACTTTGATCAGGGGTTCCCATCCCCCTCCTGATAAGAGGCCTAGGCAAGAGACTGACTATGAATCTTCAGATCGGGTTTCTGTTTCTTCTGATTTCTCTTCTGACCAGGAATTTTCTGTACCCCCCCCCAATGAGGATTCTGATGCTGAAGAATCTATACCTTCAGCTTCTCCTCCAGAGGACTATTCTTTTGGGGAAACCTTGCATACCATAAGGGAGCATTTCCAGTGGGAGAGACAAGATTTTTCAGAATCTAAAAAGAGGCTCAGGGATTTCCTTTTACTACCTCAACACAGGCCATTAGCCATTCCACCTGTGTTAGATATTGTAGATGATGTGTTTTCGGAATCTAGTCTTACCCCTGACTCCTTACCTCCAGCTTCTGTTAAGCCTGACAGATATTACAGGGTTCCTGATTCTCATAAATTCCTTTTTAAAAACCCTGCTGCAGACCCAGAAACTATTTCACAGGGTCCCAAAGGAGTTAAGGCTTCCGTTGCAAAAACCCCTACCCCCTCTGAGAGATTCTAGGGCAGGGGTGTCCAACCTTTTCAGTTGCAAGGGCCGCATTGAGTCAACAGAAATGGTCTGGGGGCAAAACAGCAAAAAGGTCTCTCACAACTGAAGAGCAAAAAAAAAATAAATAAATAAATAAATAAAACACATCATGAAAAATAACCCTTGTAGATGCATAATTTTACTACAGTTGCTGTGTCCAGCTATCATGACCACTCCACCCCCCCCCCCCAACATCCACCACATACCACAAAACCTGATAGGGCAAGAAATCTGGTAAAGCCTAATCTACCAGGTTAGGGTCTAACATGCAGCACTATGGGTTAACGGACACAATTGAGGGTGATTGCAGGAGAGTCATCTTTCCATAAAAAGACAAAATACTCAGATCTTCTCAAAGTTATGCAAGTGAAAAATGAAATGGAAAATCAACATTGAAAATGTTACACTACAAACTAAACTGCTGCACTACAAAACAGAGATAAAAAGCAACACGGTCCAGTGTTATATAAACTGCTACAAAAGTAGCACAACAAAAAGCTGTCAATAAATATAATTGCCATCACATTACAAGAACGTTAAAAAAATAAGTTCAAAATGTTGGTGTGATACTTCTTTGAGATATTACCAAGGTACATACTACATATACTTTTTAAAATCCTGTTCACGGGATAATATCATAGCTCTCAACTCCACAGACACTAGTGTTAAGAGTCAGTAGTAGACCATGTTTGTATGAGTGATAAAAGTGCTGTCATACAGTTCTCACTTTTGCACGCACATCAAGATGCAAGTTGTCAAAGCAGAAGCAGATTGCCTTTCATCCCTAAATTCAATACTTTGATGCTGGCTTCACATACATGTTGTTATAGTTGTGCTGTGCACTGAGGCTAATAAGCAATCGTTATGCCCTTTCAAGATCATTCTTTTTTTGAAGGCACTAGTAGTCTGATTGCATTTTAAATTACTGCAGGGGCTTTGTCAACTACCTTGCCAGGTAAATTGTTCTGAACACATTTTGCTGTCGGACATTTGCTCTGAATCTGCATTTTGTAGACTAGAGTTTAAATGTGCCCCCTGGGCTTGCAAGTCCACTTTCATTACCTTGAGTCTCATTGATTAGCTATGTGCAGTTCCCTTACAAAGTTCCTAAATACAGTTCTGATTGCATTTTACAAGACTGCAATCAGAAGAGATTTTCTTAATGTTGTACCGAACTGGCATGTCATGTATACAGGCATTGAGGGTAGAACAGTAGCATACTAGAACTCCCCAACAACATATATGTATATAAATATATACATTTAAAATAGTGATCACTAGTATTTCATATATAAACAAAGTACAGCAAAGCACACAGCCAATGGAGCTCGGACCCTGACACAAAAAAGTATCCAAACAAAATAAGCACAGTATCATGCGTAGGGTCTTATGACAGAAAGAAGGTTTTCAGGCCCTTATATAACATCCACATGCACTGGATTATCACAACAGCAAGTTCCACTCTGTTTTCCTCCAAACGATGTAAAGAGCTCAACTCCAAGAACTTAAAACAGCTTGTTTATTATTACATATAGAACAAAAACGTAAGCGCTTTCACCCGAAGGCTTTATCAGACGTATAACTGCCTCCACAGTAATTAACAATTTAAATACCAAGAAATCAACTATTATTGGCTAATAGCGCTGAACTCGTCATAATCAAAAAACTATTATAAACACTTAAAATGCATTTAAAACACTATAAAATATATGCTAAAATCATAATACATAAACGTACATATAACTATCATAAAAATGACAAACTCATATCAAAAGTGCCTATACTAAACATAACATAGTAAACCTAATTATTTTTAGACAACCACATACTATGAATGGTGCTAGTCAAATACCTTCAAATTCAAACAACCATGTATTTCATATGTTTGTACTGGAGCCATTAACAGTATTATCTCTTTACCATTTACAACACCTCATTACCTTTTGCATGAGATACAGATTTTTACATGTCATGCAGGTATAAAACCATTGCAATAGCCAACCAACGGAAATAAGGTCAGTCTTTCCAAAGATGATATGCTGCTTCAATCACCTACATATCAAGTCTTTAATTTGTTGGAGATTCTGTATTAAATTACTTACCTTTTGCTATGTTGTAGTGTAGTCAATGTGTCCGAAATAAAATAAATCCACTCTCCACGATCTCGCGCCTTCCTTCAGCTTTACCAGAAATATAAAAAACGATCGGACGGTGTTTTCGCGCATGCGCATACCAGCAGAAAGACGCTGGTATGAAAAAAAACGTGAAAAAAAGAAAGTTGGCGCATGCGCAGAACAGCAAAAGTACGTGGACGTGTAAACACATGGAAAAAAAGTTAAATTAAATTTAATTTAAATTTAAGGTTCGCGGGCCGCATGGAAGAGCTCTGAGGGCCGCGGGTTGGACACTCCTGTTCTAGGGCACTGGATAGATGGGGAAAAAAGGTTTACACATCTGCTACCTTGGCTATAAGGGCCTTAAACTGTCAGTTTCATATGCTCAAATATCAGCAACATGTCATGGCATTGCTTAAACAGAAAATGTTATTAAACTCTGAATGTGCAGAAAACAAGGAAATGCAGGATTTATTGCATGCAGCTGAACAAGTTGGAAAGCATACTTTGCAATGTGGTTTTGATTCTTTGGAGGCCTCCTGCAGGGCCACAGTTACGGGTTCTGTAATTAGGAGGCATGCTTGGTTAAAGGAACAAAATCTGCCTGATCATGTCAAAGTTAAATTATTAGATGCACATTTACAGCATGATACTTTGTTTGGTGTTAAGGCAGAGGAGGTGTTAAAGAAAATGGAGGGCAAAGCTAAATCTATGCAAACTGTCAAAGATTTTTTACAAGTACAGCCACCTAGGTTTAGTAGACACTGGCCTACAAAGAATTGGTCCTTTTCTGTGTCAGACAGACCTCCAAGGGGCAGATCCAGACGCCCTAGCGGCAGATCCAAGGAGCAAGGTTCCTACAGGTCAAAGCAATGGGGTGCTTCTACCTCCAAAGTTGGAGAAGACAAATCACAACCATACAGAAAACAGTCCCAATGACTTCCCCCTGCCTGCACCAAGCACTTATCTTCTGGTAGCACCCTTAGGGGGAAAATTAGCACTTTTTTCTCAAAATTGGCACATTATAACCCAGGACAAGTGGGTTCTAAATATCGTGTCACAAGGGTACAAGTTCCATTTCCATATCCTGCCAAAGGCAAACGGCTGGCCAGACCTGCCAAAAAATCAATGGGCAGAGGCACAAAAACAAGTCTCATCCCTCATGGACATGGGGGCCATTCAACAAGTACCAGAGCAAGAGCAGGGACAAGGATTTTACTCAACTGTTCTTGGTACCCAGAAAGGACAAGACCTGGAGACCAATACTGGACCTATCTATTCTGAACACATTCCTGGATATACCAAAATTCAAGATGATGACTTTGCAGCAGCTTCTGCCCATGCTGGGCAAGAACGCTTGGCTGGTGACTCTAAACCTAAAAGAGGCATACCTGCATGTCCCAGTCAGACAATTATGCAGAAGATACCTCAGATTCAAGGCAGGCTCAATGCATTACCAATTCTCTGCACTGCCCTTTGGCTTATCTACTGCGCCCAGGGTCTTTACAAAGTGCCTGGCACCAGTAATTGCATTCTGCAGACAAAGAGGAATACAAATATATCCTTACTTGGACAACTGTCTAATTCAAGCAGAGAACAAGGACATTCTTCTGCATCTGGAGTATGTGCAAAGACTTCTAACATGCCTAGGGTACACGGTCAATGAAAAGAAATAAAAACTAGTACCCTCTCAATAGATAATATTCCTGGGTGCAAGCTTAAATACAACTGCCCAGATGGCTTATCTCAACGGCAGACAAACAAGGGCAACTGACTACCTATTTCAAAATGTTGGCAACAAAGGCCCAGTTATCTGCAAGAAAAATTCTGCAGGCTTTGGGCTTCATGGCATCCTACTAATTCCATATGCAAGACTGCATATGAGGAAATTTCAGTGGTACCTAAAAAGTGTTTGGACTCAACATTGCCACAGCCTGAAAACAATGATTACTCTTATTCCCTGCCTACAACAGGAGGTTCGATGGTGGGCAAATGCTTGCCACCAAAACAAGGGACAACCATTCACATTACCCCCAGCCAGACAGGCACTAACAACGGATGCATCAGATTATGCCTGGGGGGGCCCACATGGCAGGAAGATGCATTCAGGGCACATGGTCCTCAACCCAAATGCATCTACATATCAATCAAAAAGAGATGCTAGCTGTTTAGAATGCCCTGACAGCCTTCAAGGGCCTACTTCATCCGGGATAACTACTGATAAAGACAGACAACACCACGGTCATGTGGTATATAAACAAGCATGGGGGTACACATTCTTACCCCCTTTGCAGACTAGCCATGACTTTGTGGGACACAGCATTAACTTACCAAGTACATCTGCAGGCACAATTCCTGCTAGGAAGGAAAAATACTCGGGCAGACAAACTAAGCAGAAACCTCATGGATCCCTACGTGTGGCAGCTGGTTCCACAAGTCTTCAGCATGTTAACAAGGAAATGGGGATGCCCGGACATAGATCTATTTGCCTCCCCTCACAACTACCAACTAAAAAGATTCTGCACAAGGACTTATCACAGACAAGCATGGAAAGTGGACGCCCTATCTTTCAGCTGGAAGAACCTATCAGTATATGCCTTTCCCCCACTGCCTCTCCTGTCCAAGGTACTCCTAAAGGTCAAACAGGAGAAGCCAAAAATGGTACTGATTGCCCCAGACTGGCCCCGCCAGCACTGGTTTCCAATCCTAAAGAAATTGTCTCAATGCCCAGCTTGGATCTTACCTCAAATACCTCATCTTCTGTCCCAGCAAAACAATCAGATCCTGCACAGCCAACTCAGGACTTTAAACCTGGCAGCATGGCAGGTAATGTAGTCATACAAAACACACCTCTCAGTAAAGCGGTGATGGATGTCATTTTGGAGGCCAGAAGGCCTAGTACTAGAAAATGTTATGCTGGGAAATGAAAGAGATTCTGTGCTTGGAACCAGGCACGAGGAACTGATACAGCTGTGTCAAATATTCCTCAGATTTTGCAATACATAACTGAGATGCTGGACAAAGGCCTATCTTTTTCATCTATTAAAATTCATGCCTCTGCCATTTCTGCTCATTACAATTCAGAGCCACCAATCTTTTCTCATCCCTTATTAAAACAGTACCTCAGAGGAGCCAAAAATTTAAGGCCTCCAAGGCAATCACCAGTGCCTGCATGGGACCTTAACAATGTCTTGGAAAAACTCACCCTGCCTCCTTTTGAGCCAGCTGCTACTGCTGATATAAAGTTTTTATCTTGGAAAACAGCTCTGCACTTAGTAATAACTTCTGCAAGATGAGTTTCAGAGCTACAGGCACTCATGGTGGTGGAACCTTTTATCATTTTTTATCCAGACAGGGTCTCTCTGAGGAGAAATCCAACATTCATGCCTAAGGTTGTGTCCAATGTGGCTCTTAACCAAACTATTCATCTGCCAACTATTTATCCAATTCCACAGAACAAGGGAGAAAGAATTCTGCATTCTTTGGACGTACACAGACAGATTCTACTTGGACAGAACAAAAGTTTTCAGAAAGACAGAGTAATTACTAGTGGCATATGCTGCGGGATCACGAGGAAAGGCCATCTCAAAGCAGACAATTTCGAAGTGGATAGGCCACTGCATTCATTTCTGCTACTTACACCATGGCAAGCCAGTGCCTAAGGGCATTAGGGCCACATTCAACCAGAGCTGCAGCCACTTCAGCAGCCTTTCTCAGGGGAGTACCAACGAAGGACATTTTAGAGGCTGCTACTTGGAGTTCAGTGCACACCTTTACAAAGCACTATCATCTGCCACTCTACTCTAAATCCAGGGCAGGCTTTGCCACTGCAGTGCTGCAGGGCCTCTTGGCTGTTCCTAATGCTGTTTAGCTCCAGCCTCCCATCCATAGCTTTGGGAATCTACCCAAATGTAATGACTGCAACAGTGAAACAGGAAGAACATAGTACAGTTTTGTACACTTACCATAAATGTAGATGTTCGAGTGTATTCACTGTTGCAGTCCGGGTTACCCACCCGACATCCCCCTGTCATTCTGGTGTTTATCTTTCCTTCTCTATTTCCTACAACCTATGTAGTGTATTTGCTTGTAGATGAAGGTAAAGTTTACATTGATGCATGTATATATACATATATATATTTTTGCTACCTTGTTGGGGGCACCTGACATCTGGGGCAAGAAAAACTAAAGAAAATGGCGTCGGCTGCATCTTTTATACCTCCTGACGTCAGGGAAGGAACGACAGCAGCTGACACAGGACCCAGGACTTTGGAATTCAGGCCAACTGAGGGCAACCTGCCAGCAGGATTACCTAAATGTAATGACTGCAACAGTGAATACAGTCGAACATCTACATTTATGGTAAGTGTACACAACTGTACTATCCTGTGAGTACTTGTCCTATAACTGTCCCATTCTGTCTTTTTATGCTGTCACAGTAAGTGAAAAGCTCTTTCAGGATCAGTTTATCCTTGTTCCTCCTTGAAAGCAGCTGGTTCATTGCCTTCTTTCACCTCATCATAAAAGGGTTCTCATCCAGGAAAAAAGAGGTTATTGTTCCCCTCTACTCGTCACTCATTAGATCCATTATAGAGTACAACGCCCCTTTTGGAATGTACCTCACAAGACATCTGCAGTAGCTGGAAAGGCCACAGAAGTACCTCACAAAGAGGATTACTGGCCACAAATAAATGCTCTACACTGACCACCTCAAAAATCTCCAGCTTTACTCCGTAGCATATCGCCTACTCCGAGGTGATCTCTGCTTAACATATAAAGCTATGTCAAGCCCAGAGCTGTTGGACATACTACACCTAAAGAAATCCCAATCCCTCCAAGCTACACGCTCTAGGGACCTAAACCTTGTCACCACAATAAACAGGACACGCTGAAGGGATAGATTCCTGTCCCAGAGACTTCCTGTACTCTGAAACAAGCTACCCATCTATGTCAAGCAAAGTTCTTCAGTAGCACTCGAAAAATCTTGATGAGTGGATGGGAAATAGGAAATACACCCCGCGGATCACTTCTGTGTCTCTGCTGGACAGTGGCACAGGAAAATAACTTTCTTGGGTGGTGTAAGCTATGATACCTTGCTGGCTAGGCTTACGTAGGCCCTTGTGCCGATAGCCTAGTACCTACCTATGAACCTATGTATCATCATTAGTAAAGGTTTCCAAGGCTGCTACTTTGTTGGTGCTACTCACCTTTTGCTGAGCTCTTCATCGTAGTGGTGTGCAGTCTGTATCAAGAGTAAGCTTCACTAGGGTAATCTTTCAAGGTCTGCCAGGCTATTTGCCTCCATTTTATTCTTAAAATGTGTTAGCATTATGAGCTGCTGGTTAAGATAGGCTGAAGTTGATGGGTTACATAGGCACCTGCCTGTAAATCTTGATGTTTTGGGACATCTCTGTTTTTGGGTTCTTGACTTCACATAACCGTCAAGCCTCCCTATCAGCTGCAGTATAGATCCATTCATTTCTCTTTGGGGCAAGAGCTCACCAGCCATTTTGTTCCCCTTGTGGGCAAGAGTCAAGCTCAGAGTGATGCTGTCGTCCAATGTAGAGGAAGAGTCAGGCTTCCTTTTTATGTGCTTATGTTCCTGTGCTGCATTTGCCTCTTCCCTAACACACTTGTGTTGAGGGATGCATATGTGTATATGTAAACATTTCAAAACTGTATATATATTTCATGCAGAAATTACAGTTTACCAGTGCACACCAAAGGCACGGACATATGAAAGTTATCAGATTACAGGACAATTTAGAGAGTTGAATTATAAACAGTACTGTATACCATAAAACAGTATAGTAAACATCAGTTAAGTATTTGTGACAGTTTTATGCAGGAACAGTTCTTACTATTTATTCAAAATATTGTAGATAGTATAAATAAATTCTTGCAGCATTCAGTAGTACTAAAAAAAATGAAATGATGTCGGCTAAAAAAAACAGCAACATGTAAGGCAGTGTTCAGAGACCTGCACACTGAAAAAATATTCTTTTGTAAATTATGACCTGTAATTAATTTCTAGTTAGGTATTCGAGAATGCATGTTTTTCAATACAGTCAACAAAAATCATTACATCTGCCACCCAGACTTGCAGCAGAAATAGTTGGGGAGAGGGATTTGAGAGCCTAATTGTATGAGAGAGACGTCAAAGGACCCTTGGACATTAAGGTGGCTCTTCTAGTACCTCAGCACTGACTGGGACAATGCAGAGCAAGTCCAACAAAATCAAGAACAGTACCAAATGTAACACAACTAGTAAAACTTAAATCCAAGGACCTGACTCAGCCATAGAAAAGGAAAAAATAATTTTAATGTCCAAATATAATCACAAAAACTCCCATAAGCGCTTTCATCTCCCGTGGAGACTTCATCAGATAAATAATTAAAATGACTGGCAGAACATGCTTCTGAAAAGGGAACTTGTGGGGTTTAATTTTAACTGCCATACATTTCTACCTGGTTTAAACGAACAAGTCTCAATAGGTTCTGTTTTTAAAAGAAAAAGCTGATGTTTAAATGTTTTTTTAATGGAATATCACTTTAAGAACATAATGACAAGTTATTAAGTGTAATGGTTTTGGTAATTGAACTAAGAGTATGTTCAATATAAAAGTAGAGAGTTATTTTAATTATTTATCTGATGAAGTCTCCACGGGAGATGAAAGCACTTATGAGAGTTTTTTTGATTTTATTGGGACAATGCAGAGTAAGGACAAAACGTGGCAAGAGCTGTGGTCACAAGTCAAGTATCAACAAAAAGACAAGACCACAAATGCAAGAAGTTAAAATTATTGCTTTTTATTCAATGTTTGTTTATTCAGTACATATACAGTAAATGTGCTTTAGTTATCTAAAGAAAGTATTAATTGGAGTTGCAATATATGTACAGCAGATGTGCATTTATGCGAATTAGAGTTAAACAAGTATGCACAAGTGTATCCAAGGAAATTAGTAATGTCACCACATAAAGTATTTCAAGCTAACTTTTCAATTTCAAATTATGTTTTCAAACAGTTATATAACAGCACTAATTTTAAATTTATGCTTTTATCAGTGTTCAGATAATGCTGACAGGAAAGGTATTCCTTTGTTATATTCTGAAAGCTAGCTACATTAACATTCATACACAGCTGTTTCAAATGTTCAGTATACATATGTATCACTTTAGTGTAAATTTCACTCAGGTTTCAAAATATGACATTCATACGCTGTTATTTTGAATGTTCAGTATAGAACATTTCAGTGAAATTTCAGACTATAACATTCATCCTCAGTTAAACATTTCTAACAGCATTACTAGACAGTTTACAAGATGAAATTACATCAGACCTCACATTATTCAGTCAATATCTTTAAGGATAAAGTGACAGAATTATTTGTAACAGGCGTATTGGGATACGTTATCTAAAAAATAAGTAGTAATAGTTATTTAATATAGTCAAGGCATGACAGGTCAGGGTTAATTTGTTACAGAACATAGTCAGATTACATAATAATTGTACATTAGACAGAAAGTTGAAAAGACACACAGTATGCAAAGGTGTATATCTGAAATGCAGAAAGCATAGATTTTAAAATGTACTGCAATTGCAGCATATAGATATTTACCGGATATTTGAGAGAAAATTTTAAAATGCTGACATCTGTTACAGCGTGTAGAAATTAAAAGGTAAATGGACAGCATTATTAGTAACAAATATAGCTGAAGATTTACTGAAACAAGTTAATACAGTATATGGTAATTATGATTCAAGATACATATAGGTGTAAAAAGAGTTTATAAATGGCTGCATAAAGTATTTAATACCACTTTTAACAAGTTAAACAGTTGCCCAGTTATAATTAAGTCATAAAGTTAAGACCTCAAAAGGTTTTCAAATAATTAACAGACTATAATGCTCAAGTGACACCTTAGTAGTCAAAATTAAAATTGCACGTTTGCCTGATAGACAAAGTATTTTATAGCTGTTGTATTAGTTCTAGTAATTGTTATAGTATCCTTTGCAGATTATATTAATACATTTGTAAACTAATTGCAGAAGTAAATTCCCAGTTCAGTAATTTCAGAAATAGTTTTTATACATAAATACAGTTAGTAAAATAGACCTTGCATAGCCCCAAAAATATAAGGTCAGGCCTGTGTCATCATTTTATATTTCATATTTTAAAATAGCTACAAAAACAGACACCTGTTTAGAGGTCTCATGGGAGGATTGTAAGATTAGGTTTCACTTAAACGTAGTTTGTTAGACATAAGTACAGTATTCTGTTTGCATAGCCCTAGAAATGCAGTCATATTAAAGCAAATGTGTATTGAAAGGAATTTTCAATACAAATGAATAACCTTCAGTCAGGAATACTGATGATAAAATGTGCTAATAGAATGTGTAGTACATGAAGTACAAACAGGCCTGGGAACCAAGTTTAAAGAGGCATGTAGAACTTGTAGTAAGTTTACAAGTTTTTGGTATTGAGAGACGCTTCAAATAGAGAAGTTAGTTACTTTGGACTGATACACAAAATCATCCCATTACAGTACAGAGAAGTCTGGTACAGACACTCTGGAGTGAGTGCAGAAGTTGGGTCAAATATCCAACATTCCAGAATGTTAATTATATTCTAGAGAAAAGAAATAATTCAGAGTATATTGAGTGCAGAAGCTACGTACGTTATAATTCAATCCATTTTAGTTTATCAGCACTGTTATTGGAGACTGTCAGATTTGATTTGGATATTGTTGACATCTACCTCCAATGTAAATAAAACATTCTTATCCGAACTACAGTGCATGCAGACTTTTATTCTGAAGGCTACAATAATATTTGGCACGTAAAGGAGAGACTGGCACCTGTTCAGGACAGTTCTGAGTAATTAACAGATGATAAAATTCATTTTAGCCTCATTCCAGTTAATTCCAGTATTCTACAGTCCTTTCAATTCTTACAGTCTTCATGGTCTACCAGTGGGCCTACAGCTCCCCCACCTTTTGTGGTGGATGAGCTGACTCCTGTGCTAGCTTGTCTAGTGCCTGGGCCACAAGCTGAACTTTACTTATCGACTCAAAAATCTGGACTGTATCCTTCTGAGCAACATTGCTGGCATTTCCTAGAATGTCTTGACCAACAAGTCTCTCTCAGACTCCTAGTTGCTAATCAGCATTTCTTTAGGCCTACTGACTCCTGTCAGATTTTTTCTTCTTTCTTTCTTATTCAACAATTATTGATGGGAAATAAGGAGTGTTCTCACTAAGGGTCCCCAGTGCCAGAAACATCAGGTGTTGAGAAGAGAGTTTTTCCATAAAGAGTGAAAGAGCAACACAGCATCTTATGCGAAGCACCAGTTTGGGAGATTAAAGGGTATTCATGATGTGACGAATTACATAACGTAGAACATATGGTTTATAGTAGGTACATGTGTAGCAACCTTTCACCTGAAGTTATAATGATAAGGATATCGACATAAAAAGTTAAAGTATATTTATAGTGTTGTTGGCATAACTTTATAGAACTTTGAGCAACAGAGAGCCAGGAAGAAAAATACTTTAATGGTTACTGTCAACTGGGTTTAGGTTATACTGTACACACAAAAATCACAGTGCAGGTTTAGGTTGTACTGCAAACACAGAAATCATTGTACAGTACCAGGATCATTTTTATAATATTGGTATTTGTTACAATTTGTGTAAGTTGTTATCCCAAAACCCCTTTGACTAGTTATGTTATGGTTGCAGATTTTGTCTAGCTAAAGTGAAAAGAACAAAAGGCAATGCCTTTGTCTAAGGCTATGTGTGATGTTGATGAGTTAAATGATTGCTGTGACCCACAAGTAAGTTCTTTACTTCCTGTGCATGTGATGAGTTGTGCAGTAGGATGAGAGGTCTACCTAAAATAGTGCATCAGTATTTATTTTACAGATGATTGAAACTTTGTCCTTGGTTACATGAATAAGTTCATACATTTTGCAGCTGTGTATACTAAGTATTATGTTTGGTTTTCTCGTTTTGTGTTTTAGGTATTATTTGATACACAGGCACCATTAAATGCTATTAACAAACTTCCAACAGTACCAATGCTAGGACTTACGCAGAGGACAAACACTGCCTATCAGTGCTTTTCAATACTGCCTCAGTCACCAACCCACATAAGGTTGGCTTTTCGCAACATGTACTGTATTGATATTTATTGCCGGAGTCGTGGGGTGGTTGCAATCCGTGATGGAGCCTACAGCCTCTTTGACAACAGCAAAATAATAGAAGGGTTCTATCCTGCTCCAGGATTGAAGGTAAGCATTTGTGAGTTGTCTTTTAATAAAGAAGCAAATTCATTTTTATAGGTTGAAGTGTCACTGAGGTGGATAAAGGGATCTCCCTTCTTATTTGCTGCAAGATGTTTTGTTCTTTTTTTTTTTTTTTTTTTTTATAAGTGTGTGTGTGTGTGTGTGTGTGTGTGTGTGTGTGTGTCTCTTTCTTGTGTGGGACCTTTCTCCAACATTGACCCAAACCTACTGCTGCTTGTTTTCTTGGGGACAATGTGCTCACTGGTTAGCTGCACAGACATTGCAGAGGCAGGGACCATTTCCCACTTGCTTTTAACATTTGTAAACAAAAATTTGCACTCTGCAAAGAGTTAGTAGTATTGGCTTGCAGTGATAAATTTTTACTGTCTAACCTCTGCAAAGGCTTCCCAGTTCAGTCAGACAGCATATTCTGAGGAGGGGAATTATTATTAGATGAAATTAACATTTATCCAGTAGAATTTATGTATTTTTCTAATGATTTTCAAAAAATCTGATGATTGATTATTGGATTATTGACCTTAGATTAGTATTTTGACTGACTAAGCTAAGCAAATTATTCCTTTGTCTGCATCATCATTTGTGGCAGTCCTTAACTGTGTTCCCCAGTTGGCTTTTGGTCAGTCACTTTATAGCAGTTTGCATTTTCTGTAGCATTTTTTTGAATTAAGATGTCAGTTCTCCTCACTTGCATTTTCTGACATGGACTTGATTATTAGTCAGTTTTATACATTTAGACCTTATTCCATCACACTTGTTTTCAGTCATTTTGTTTTGTTAAAATTTTACAGTTTCATTCCTGATCCTATTTATCCTGTTTGCCTGATCTGACGTATGGGTACTAAGCTACTTGTCAGTTCCAAACTGGCCATGCTAGTGCTTCCAAGCCTCAAACGCCTTTATTCCCCTCCCATAATCCCCTTAAAACACCAAGCTTTCTCAAATCTTGCTTTCTGCCATTGCATACAAATTAATCGTTGTTGGCTAAAGCTAAGGGGCTGCCCTTTTCACAATTGTTTCTTTAAATCTATAGCTTCTTTTTCTATTATAATTATCACCTTGCATTGTTTGGGCAGTAGGCCTGGTAACTCCTCAATGAGTCGCCTGGCCTGGCCTCTCTGTGTGATTTTTATGGAGACATTCAAAGTGTCCTTCACAAATGCCCCATATTATGGTTCCTCATTGTTTGGTCCAACTAGGAAATAGAAATGGCTAAGGTGTGAGCAGGAAGGCAAGACCTTGTCTGCCACAGGAGTCAAGTTTGGGAAGCCCCAAAGTCAAGTCTTGAACTGTACCTCAGACAAATGAGGTTCCCTTCAATGGACGCTGACTGCGAGGTTTGGAGAACCAAAATCCCTGATGGCTTACCCAGCTGTTCCCCTCTGTAGACAGTTGGGATTTGTTTTTCGCTCCACCTCCCTGTGTAGCTAGCCATCACGCAGGATTGTTTGGTGAGAAAGTTAATATCCAGAGTCTATACAGTCCCCCTTTCTCATTCCTTGCCCAGGCATAGTTTGCTGCTTCCAGACATTCCAACTCTCAACAAAAAGTGACCAGTAGAGAAATGCTTTCTTTCTTTCTTTGTCTCTCATACAGAAAAGAGCATCAAATTGGTCCCACCAGACTAGATTGGGTCAGGAGTCTGGTAAAGATTCAGTTTAGTGCCAAAGAAGAAGTACCTCAGGTCAATCTTAGATCTCAGCAACCTAAACCTCCACTTCAAAATTACCTCCCTTCAGAATGGTCGCTGTGCAGTCGATTTGCCGTGTCCAAAGGCACACAATTGGATGTCTGAGTCAATCTTCAGATGCCTCCCTTCACATCAAGATTACAAAGTTATCCAAGCGATTTCTGTTTTCTGGCTAAGAGCCACTCATCAGTACAGAGTTCTGTTCCTAGGTTTCACCACAGCCCCCAGTTATTTACCAAGTGCATCGCAGTAGTCCCAGCCAATCTGCGACTCATAGAGATGCATGTGTTCCCATATCTAGATGACTTTCTCCTTGTTTCTGCCACCAGGGAGTCGTTAATCAAAGTCAGAGACTATTTCTTAAAGCTCTGCCTATTCTTGGGTATCTCTGTAAACTAGGAGATGTGAAATCTGTAACCAAGTCAATCCATTCTGTTTATCACATGCCATCTAGAAACAATGAATACAGTCAACCTTCTATGAGAAAGATTTCAGTCACTCAGAACACCAGCCCAATGTCTTTTAAACTGTCCTTCTCCATGAGCAACTTTGGTTCTCCAAGTATTGGGCTATATAACCTCCATCATAGTCATGGTGACTTATACCTGTTTTTACAAGCACATCCTCCATTAACTACCAAGAGTCCAGTGGTCACATTTTTCTGACCACTATGCTTACCCCAGTAGTCATTATTTGGCTGTGCAAAACTCCTTTGCAATGGTTGCTAACCTCTCCCACAATATCTTCAAGGAGACTATTTGTTTGACTTCCACAAGCAGCGACAGTTACCAAAGCTGACTCCTTGTTGGGGCAGGGGAGCATTTCTTGGGGGAGTGGGATAGTCCAAGGGGCACAGAATCAGACAGAGGTCAGTCTTCACATAAATATCCTGTAGGTGAGAGTGGTACTCCTACATTCCAAGAATTCCAGAGTCTTCTCCCTTTTGGGGTGATCTTCCTTCAGGCAGACAACATGTCTGGAGGAACCATATCCTGTCCTCTGTGTCGAGAGGCCACTAGAGTTTGCCAATATGCAGTTTGCTTTGCATAACTTTCTTACAGCAGTAAATATTCCGTAGAAGATAGCATGCCTTGCAGAAAGGTTCTGCTGATCTGTTTTGACACCTCATGAGTGGTCTCTCAATCCAGTGATAGCTCGCCATGTTTTCACCATCTGTGGCCAGCCATGCTGCAGTATCTTTGCATCCCTTACCAACACCATGTGCAGCAGCTACTTCACCCAGATTCACCCTGAAGGACAGTCATCGAGAGATGTTCTTGTCAGACTTTGGCCCACTGGAGTCCTCCATGCCTTTTGACCTCTACCTCAGTACCCATGTTCTTGCAGAAAGCAGCCACATGCAAAGCCATTGTGATCTTCATTGCCCCATGCTGGCCATGACAAATGTGGTTTCCCCTTGCTCAGGTCTTCCAGCAGCAGAAAAAGAAAAATCTCTAGAAGCTTTACTTCCCCATACGGCCTACAATGAAAGCAAAAGAAGAGTCCACAATAGAAGAAGTAAGAACAGCAGAGAAAAATGAAGTCAGGGAAAGCAGCAGGGTCAGATGAGGTCATGGCAGATATGATCAAGGTGTTGGATGAATTAGGTGAGAAATGGCTCCTTCAGATGCCTGTCATATTGTATGAAAAAGCTGAAGAGAGTGATTGACAAAGTCACACAGTAAGAGAAAATAAGATGGAAACTAACAGTTTGGATTCCGATGAGAATACTACTTAACTACCCCATTGTTTGCAGTGAGACAGATATTTGAGAAGAAGCTATAGTTGAGGAAAGAGTCCAACTGGGCTTTCCTAGACTTGAAGAAAGCATATGACAAGGTCCCAAGAAGTCTTATTTATGCAGTTCTATGATGGTTCAAAGTTCCAAAAAGGACCCATTGACAAAAGTATGAAGAGTGGTCTGACTCACAAAGGGGTTCCAAGTGTGAGTGGGTGTGCATCAGAGTTCATTAGTGAGCCTGTTATTACTGGTGACAAAGTAGATTAGAAAACATGTCTGAGGCAACATTATCAACAAAGCTACTCAGCCTCTGAAAAAGATTTTCAGCAAACAATTGGAGAATGAAATGCAAAACTGAAGGAACATGGGATGAAATTAAGTATAAACAAGACAGTTGTCATGTCAGAAAATGTGGGAAACCAGAAGAAACTGAAAATTTAGATGGAAGGGAATTAGTGAAACAGGTTAACATATACAAGTATCTGAGAGGGGTGGTTGAGGAGAAAGGAAGTCTAAATGAAGAGGTCAAAGCTAGCATCAGAGGGGCTGCAGCCACCTGGCACAGAATGTCAGGGGTAATGTGTGACAGAAGAATGCCAAAGAAGCTGAAAAGTAAGATGTACAAAAAACAGTGGGTGTGGTATTACTATAGGCTATAGAAACCTGGACAGTGAAGGCAGAGAAGTTGAGGAAGCTAAAGGTGATGGAGATGAAGTACCTAATATGGGTGGTAAAATGGACACTGTGGGATAGACGAATAAATGAGGATGTAATAGCAGAAGCAAAAGTAGGTCCAATTGCAGAGAAGGTCAAAGGGAACAGATTTAGGTGGTTAAGGCACATGTGCAGGAAAGCAGAATACAGTCTGGTGAAGGAGATTTGTGAGACAGGAAGAAGGAAAGACAAGAAAAAATGTACTGATCACATTATATGTAGAATTAGGATAATTTTTTCCTGTTTTACAGAGGTGGATATCTAGAGTTTAAGCTGTAGTCAAGCTCTTTTAAGTAAAGGAGCTTGAAAAGTAAGAAAAAAAAATGAAAGGTGTGGGAAAATGTTAGATATTCTTCATGTTTCACTGTTGCAGTCATCACCTGTGGGTTATCCTTGCTGTGGTAGCCCTCGGCCGGCCAGAATACCAGAGTCAATGTTTTTCTGCGTCAGCTGCTGTTGCCTGTAGTCTGACGTCAGGTCATCAGTGCTAAAAAGCAAGGCGGGGCCGATGCCATTACATCAGTCTTTCTTGCCATGGAGCCTGTAGCAGAAGCAGTTCGCAAGTATGCTGGCCAGTCGCTACCAGAGTTTGAATTTCAGCTGAAAACATCTAAAGCTAAGTACCCCATTGGGGATCCTTTTTTCTTGCACTAACTGATGTCCGAAAAAGTTAACAGTTGTCTCGCCTGTGGAAAGCAGATCCCACACCGAGACTTCCATTCATACTGTGTCACTTGTTTAGGCCCAGAACACGACACCCCCGTTGCCAGTTCTGTTCCCTCTTTAACGTGAGCAGCATTCATTGTAGAGCTCTTATTGTAGACCGGTATTTTTGTCTTCCGTCTTTGCATTCCAAAATGGTGTCAGTCAGCCAGCAATCCATGGACATTCCAAAAAAACACAGAGATAAAGATAGAGACAGACCACACAAGGCTAAGCCTTCCAACGACTCTACCACTAAGCAGGTCATCAGTTCTCCAGAATTCAGTGAGGCATTTTCGCAGCCCCTGATGCCCATTCAATATCTATGCAGGCCTCTACCGAGAGACCCTTTCGGAGTAAGGTATGCCGCAGAAATCTTCTTCGTGTTCCGAACCTTTGGCTGTCTTTGCCTCAGTTGGGTCCGGAGCTGCAACGCAGGCACCGGCTTCCAAGGAAGCCTCTTGCACTACCGAATCTAGACAAAAAAAAAACGATGTCTTCTCATCCGACTACCATTTCTCTCAGACCGATGGATACTCTTAGGCCTAGAAGCCAGCCACTCCTAAAAAAAAAAAAAAAAATCTGCCTCTAGCCACCATCTTGCTCCTGCTCCACTACTCCAAGCACAAATGCTTAAAATGGCAGAGGATCTCTTCTCCCTTATCAGGGGTAGTCAGGCCACAACTCCTAAAGGAAAAGACACCCTTCTCCAAAAATTATGACTGAACAGGATTCTGAAGAATCTGACTATTCAGATTTTGAAGAGGAACAGCAACCTCTGACTGCTTATAAGGATTCAGATGCAGAGGAATCCATTCCTTCTGCCTCCCCACCAGAAGACCTTTCCTTTGGGGAAACCCTTCACATCCTCAGGGAACATTTCCATTGGAAATCTCAGGATTTCTCCCAGTCTAAGAAAAGAATTAGAGAGTTTCTGGACCTGCCCCAGCACAGACCCCCTCACCATCCCCACTATTTTAGAAGTGGTGGATGATGTTTTCCATGAATCCAGCTTAGCCCCTGACGCCCTACCCACCTGCTCCCAGTAAACCTGACCGGATTCTCACAAATAGAAATTCTGCTGCAGACCCAGAGGTCATTACACAGGGACCTAAAGAAGCTAAGACTAGTTCTGCCAAGAATCCTATTCCTTCTGACAAGGATTCCAGAGCTCTGGACAGATGGGGTAAAAAAGTATACACCTCTGCAACCTTGGCTATCAGAGCACTCAGCTGTCAGTTCCATATATTAAAATATCAACAGCACACTTTGGAACTATTAAAACAAAAGATTTCAACCTTTTCTGACTGTGCCAATTCGAAAGAGTTAGCAGATTTACTGCACTCTACTTGTCAAGTGGCCAAACACTCATTACACTGTGGATATGATGTCCTAGAAGCCTCAAGCAGGGCAGCAGTGTCAGGATCTGTCATTAGGAGACATGCATGGTTCAAGGACCAACCTCCCCCTGATCATGTCAAGTCTAAATTAATTGATGCACCCCTGGATAAAGACTGCTTGTTTGGAGCAAAAGCAGAAGAGGTGCTTAAAAAGATGGAAGACAAAACAAAATCTAAGCAAACATTTAAAAATTTCTTTCAGGTTCAACCTCCCATGTTCAACAGGAACTTTACCTCTAAGCACTGGTCTTTCCCTGTACCTAGCAGACAGGGCCAAGGTAAGCCCCACAGGGACAGACCACCCAGGCCCCTATCCTCGGGGCAGCAGAGAACCAAACAGTGGACCACTTCTGCCCCAAAGGCAGGGAGTTCTAAGCCACACTTCTATGGCGAAAACTCTCAATGACTCCCTCTCCCCCTTCTGCCCTCCTTTCACTCACCAAAAGCTAGGAGGAAGGCTCTCCCTGTACAAAGAAAATTGGCTTTCTGTAGCAAAGGACCAATGGGTCTTAAAGATCATTTTTCAGGGATACAAATCCTCTTTCAGTGAACACCCAATTCCAAGAGGTGCTGTGGGCAGAGACATTGAAGCAGGTCCAAACACTCATATCCCAGGGGCAGTAGAATCTGCCCCTTCAGATCAAACAGGCAAAGGCTTTTATTCCAGACTATTCCTTGTTCCCAGAAAAGAGGGCACTTGGTGCCCCATCCTGGGTCTATCCACTCTGAAGACCTCCCTGGTGGTCCCCAAATTTAAAATGCTAACTTTGCAGCAGCTGCTGCCTATCCTAACTAAAAATGCCTGGCTAGTGACCCTAGACCTAAAAGATGCCTACCGCCACATCCCCATAATTGAATCATGCAGGAAATTCCTGCGCTTCAGAGCAGGCTCACAACACTTTCATTTCTCTGCGCTACCCTTTGACTTATCTATTGCACCCAGAATATTCACCAAATGCTTAGCCTCAGCCATAGCTTTTTGCAGACAGAGAAATATACATATTTACCCTTGTCTGGATGACTGCCTCATTTGGCAGAGTGCAAAGAAAAGCTGCTCCAGGACCTTCTCTTTGTCAAAATCCTCCTAACTTCCCTAGGATTCACCATCAATGAGAAGAAGTCAAAGCAAACACCCTCCAGGAAGATCATTTTCTTGGACGCAGTGCTGGACACAGCATCCCAAATGGCCTTCCTATCCCCAGAAAAGCAGAGCTTCCTGCCTCTCTACTTTACCCAGCTGGCTTCCAGAAGTCACCTCACTGCAAGGAAGATGTTCGTGTTTCACTGTTGCAGTCATTACACTTGGGTTATCCTGTTGTCAGGCTACCCGCAGTCTGCCTGAATTCCAAAGTCCTGGTCCGGCATCGGTTGCTGTCGCCTCTTCCCTGACGTCAGTGCGCCAGGGGTATATAAGATGCAGCTGACGCCATTTTCTCCAGTCTTTCTTGCCGCGCGGTGCCCCAAGCAAAAGCAGTTCGCAAGTGCCGGTCAACCGACTTCTGAGATTTTCGAATTTGAATTTCAGATCCGAAGTCTTCAATAAAGCTAAGTACCCCGTTGGAGAAACTTTTTCTTGCTCCAGTCCGATGTCAGTAAAAGTTAACAATTGTATTTCTTGTGGGAAGCAAATACCTCATAAGGATTTTCATTCTTACTGTATTCCTTGCCTAGGCCCTGACCACGACGTTGCTAGTTGTCGGTTTTGTGCTAGATTCAACCAACGCACTATTAAGCGTCTGTTCGATTTTGCTTTTCATTACTTTGGCCGAAGGTTTAACTATGTAATGCTGTTGGAACAACCAACGACCGGAGTCCATAAAAAGCACAAGGACAAAGAAAAAGACAGGCATCTGAGATCCAAAACCGACGACAAAGCCTCTTCTAGGCCAGTCGCCGGTTTTCAGTGAGGTGCTTTCGCAGCCCCTGATGCCCGCTACCTCAGAGCCACAGGCCGCCTCCGACTCCCACGTGGAGACAGCTAGGCCTCTGGAAACTCAAGGTATTGGGCCTACGGAAACAATTCCCTCAGATGGGTCCAGAGCCGCTGAGCAGGCATCAGCTTCTGAGGGTGTTTTCAGACCTACACAGCTTACTATCAAGACCTCTTCAGCAGCCAAGGCAAAGTCTAAAACACCTTTAAAGACAAAGAAACAAGTACAGCATTCTCCTGGACAGTCATCCATGCCAAAGAAACAGATGCTTAAAATGGCCGAGGACCTAATTACTTTGATCAGGGGCTGCCATCCCCCTCCTGATAAAAGGCCTAGGCAAGACACTGACTATGACTCCTCTGACCAGGTTTCTATTTCTTCTGATTCCTCTTCAGAACAGGGATATTCTCTTCCTCCCTATGAGGACTCTGATGCTGAAGAATCTATCCCTTCAGCCTCTCCTCCTGAGGACTACTCATTTGGGGAAACCTTGCACACCATGAGGGAACATTTCCATTGTGAGAGCCAGGATTATTCAGAATCCAAGAAAAGGCCCAGAGACTTTCTTTTATTGCCTCAGCACAGGCCTCTTGCTATCCCCCCTGTACTAGATATTGTTGATGATGTTTTTTCTGAATCCAGTTTGACTCCTGATTCTTTACCCCCTATACCAGTTAAGCCAGATAGGTACTACATGGTTCCAGATTCTCATAAATTTCTTTATAAAAACCCTGCCGCTGATCCAGAAACGATTTCTCAGGGTTCCAAAGGGGTCGAGGCTTCCACTGCAAAAAACCCTGTTCCCTCTGATAGGGATTCTAGAGCACTGGACAGATGGGGGGAAAAGGTTTACACCTCTGCTACTTTAGCTGTAAGGGCTTTAAACTGCCAGTTTCATATGCTTAAATATCAACAATACCTAATGTCTTTGCTAAAAAAGAAAATGCTTACAAGCTCTGAATGTCCTGAGAACAAGAAAATGCAGGATTTATTGCATGCAGCTGAACAAGTGGGAAAGCACACTTTGCAATGTGGTTTTGAGTCATTAGAGGCATCTTGCAGAGCCGCAGTTACAGGTTCTGTCATTCGAAGGCATGCTTGGTTAAAAGAACAGAGTTTACCTGATCATGTTAAAGCAAAATTATTGGATGCTCCATTACAGCATGATACTTTGTTTGGTGTTAAGGCAGAAGAGGTGTTAAAGAAAATGGAGGATAAAGCAAAATCAATGCAGACAGTAAAGGATTTCTTACAGGTTCAGCCACCTAGATTTAGCAGGAACTGGCCTTCTAAAAATTGGTCCTTTCCCAATGTCAGACAGGCCACAAAGAGGCAGATACAGACGCCCAAGAGGCAGATCTCAGCCCCAAGGCTCATACAGACCGAAACAATGGGGTGCTTCAGCCCCCAAAGGCGGAGAAGAGAAATCAAAACCTTATAGGAAACAGTCCCAATGACTTCCCTCTACAAATGCCAAGCACTTACCTTTTGGCAGCACCCTTTGTGGGAAAACTAGCACTTTTCTCACAAAATTGGCACATGATCACCCAGGACAAATGGGTACTGAAAATTGTTTCTCAGGGTTACAGGTTCCACTTTCACACCCTACCAAGGTCAAAAGGTATGCCAGACCTGCCACAAAATCAACGGGCAGAGGCACAAAAACAAATTTCTGCTCTCATGGACATGAGGGCTATTCAGAAAGTACCACAGCAAGAACAGGGGCAAGGATTTTACTCAAGACTTTTCTTGGTACCCAGAAAGGACAAAGCTTGGAGACCAATACTGGACCTGTCTATTCTAAATACTTTCCTGGATGTTCCAAAATTCAAAATGTTGACACTGCAGCAACTTCTACCCATGCTGGGCAAGAAGACTTGGCTGGTTACTTTGGACCTCAAAGAGGCATACCTGCATGTCCCAATCAGACAGTCTTGCAGAAGATACCTCAGATTCATAGCTGGCTCAATGCATTACCAATTCTCTGCACTGCCCTTTGGCTTATCTACTGCGCCCAGGGTCTTCACAAAATGCCTGGCACCAGTAATTGCATTTTGCAGACAAAAAGGAATTCAAATATATCCCTACTTGGACGACTGCCTTATTCAAGCAGAGAGCAAGGACATTCTACTAAAGCATCTGGCGTTTGTAAAAAGATTACTAATTTGCCTAGGGTACACAGTAAACGAAAAGAAATCAAAACTAGTGCACACTCAAGAGATAATATTCCTGGGTGCAAGCTTAAATACAACTGTCCAGATGGCTTATCTCACGCCAGACAAGCAAAGGCAGCTGACTCATTACTTTCAAATGATGGCAACAAAGACCCAGCTACCTGCAAGAAAAATTCTGCAGGCTTTGGGCTTCATGGCATCCCTGCATCCTGCTAATTCCATATGCAAGACTGCATATGAGGAAGCTACAACGGTATCCAAAAAGTGTTTGGACTCAACATTGCCACAGCCTGGAAACAATAATAACTCTTATTCCCTGTCTGCAACAGGAGTTTCAATGGTGGGCACTGGCCTGTCACCACAACAAGGGACAGCCTTTCACTTTACCCACAGCCAGGCAGACACTAACAACAGATGCATCGGATTATGCCTGAGGGGTACACATGGCAGGAAAATGTATTCAGGGCACGTGGCCCGCGGACCAAATACATCTTCATATCAATCAAAAAGAGATGCTACCTGTACAGATTGCCCTGACAGCCTTCAAGGATTTACTACATCCAGGACAGCTATTACTAAAGACGGACAATACGGTACATAAACAAGCAAGGGGGCACACATTCCTACCCCCTCTGCAGGCAAGCCATGACTTTGTGGAACACAGCACTGACCTGTCAAGTACATCTGCAGGCACAATTCCTGCCAGGAAAGAACAATACTCTGGCAGACGAACCAAGCAGAAACCTCATGGACCCTCACGAGTGGAAACTAGATCCACAGGTCTTCAGCATGATAACAAGGAAATGGGGATGCCCAGACATAGATCTTTTTGCCTCCCCTCACAACTGCCAACTACAGAGATTCTGCACAAGGACTTATCACTCACAAGCATGGAAAGTGGATGCTCTATCATTCAGCTGGAAAACCCTAACAGTTTATGGCTTTCCACCACTGCCTCTCCTTCCCAAGGTACTCCTAAAAGTCAGACAAGAGAAGCCAAAAATGATTCTGATTGCCCCAGACTGGCCACGTCAGCACTGGTACCCAATCCTAAAGAGCTTGTCTCAAGGCTCAGCCTGGACTTTACCTCAAATTCTTCATCTTCTGACTCAACAAAACAATCAGATCCTGCACAGCCAACTCAGAACCTTAAATCTGGCTGCATGGCAAATAATATAGCCACTCAGAACACACCTCTCTCTAAAGCTGTTATGGATGTCATTTTGGAAGCCAGGAGGCCCAGCACCAGGAAATCTTATGCAGAAGAATGGAAGAGATTCTGTGCTTGGAACCAGGCACAAGGACTTGAACCACTTGTTCCAAATATTCCTCAGATTTTGCAATACCTAACTGAGATGCTTGACAAAGGCCTATCCTTCTCATCAGTTAAGATCCATGTCTCTGCCATTTCAGCTCATTACAATACGGAACCTCCTATTTTCTCTCATCCACTGCTAAGACAGTACCTCAGAGGGGCAAAAAACATAAGACCCTCAAGAAGAGCACCGATACCTACATGGGACCTCAACTTTGTCTTGGAAAAGCTCACACTACCTCCTTTTGAGCCAGCCAATACAGCTGATATAAAATTCTTATCATGGAAAACTGCTCTGCTCCTAGCAATAACTTCAGCAAGAAGAGTCTCGGAGTTGCAGGCATTAATGGCAGTGGAACCTTTTATCATTTTTCATCCGGACAAACCCAACATTTATGCCAAAGGTAGTATCCAGTGTGGCTCTTAACCAAACCATTCATTTGCCAACATTTTATCCAAATCCCCAGAATAAAGGGGAGAGACTTCTGCACTCTTTGGACATACACAGGCAGCTATGCTTCTACTTGGACAAAACAAAAGCTTTCAGAAAAACTGAGCAACTGTTTGTAGCATATGCTGCAGGATCGCAAGGAAAGGCTGTCTCAAAGCAGACTATTTCAAAATGGATAGGACACTGTATTCGTTTCTGCTATGCTCAGCATGGCAAGTCAGTGCCTAAGAATATTAGGTCGTATTCTACCAGGGCAGCAGCCACTTCAGCAGCCTTTCTCAGAGGAGTACCAACCAAGGAAATTTTGGAGGCTGCAACTTGGAGTTCAGTGCACACTTTTATCAAGCATTATCACTTACCTCTTTACTCTAAATCCAGAGCAGGCTTTGCCACTGCAGTTCTGCAGGGCCTCATAGCCACTCCTAATCCTATTTAGACCCAGCCGCCCTACCTCAGCTTTGGGATTCAACCCAAGTGTAATGACTGCAACAGTGAAACACAATGAACATAGTACAGTTGTGTACCTACCATAAATGTAGATGTTCGAGTGTATTCACTGTTGCAGTCCAGGTTACCCACCCTCCATCCCCCTTTCTTTGCTGGGACTTATCTATAATTCTCTATCCTATACAACCTATGTGGTGTATTTGCTGGTAGATGAAGGTATTGTTTTTATTTTACTGTATGTTTTTATAAGCAATATGTATTGCCTACCTTCTTGGGGGCACCTGACATCTGGGGCAAGAAAAACTGAAGAAAATTGCGTTGCCTGCATCTTATATACCCCTGGCGCACTGACGTCAGGGAAGAGGTGACAGCAACCGACGCCGGACCAGGACTTTGGAATTCAGGCTGACTGCGGGTAGCCTGCCAGCAGGATAACCCAAGTGTAATGACTGCAACAGTGAATACACTCGAACATCTACATTTATGGTAGGTACACAACTGTACTTTCCTGCAAGCCTTTGGGGTACATGGCATCTTGCATCTTACTAATTCCTGTGGCCAAGCTTCACGTGTGTAAACTTCAGTGGTATCTAAAGAACCTTTGGTGTCAACACTCAGTCTCTAGAGACCTCTCTCCCTCTAATCCCCCTGTATAAGGGCCGAGTTTCTCTGGTGGGCAGGGGCCTGTGCCAAGAACAAGGGTCTTCCCTTCATCCTCCATCCTACCTGCCAGACCATACTCACCGACACCTCCGACATTGCTTGGGATGCTCACCTAGCAAGCAGGTGTACCCAAGGTCTTTGGGATGCCCAGCACCTTCCCTTACACATTAGTCAGAAGGAAACGTTGGCAGTACAAAAGGCTCTTGACATCCTTCAAACCCCATCTTAGGCCAGGGGTTCTCCTTATCAAAACAGACAACACCACAGTAATGTGGTATATCAACAAACAGGGAGGGACCCAATCTTACCCTCTTTGCAGGCTAGCCATAAACCTCTGGCTGACACCCTCCTCCATGGGATTACACCTAATTGCCCAATACCTACCAGGGATCAAGAACACCCTGGCAGACCACCTAAGCAGAAACTTACTGGACCCCCACGAATGGCAGCTCCACAGAAAAATCATTCAGGAGTGGGGCACTCCAAAGGTGGATCTCTCTGCGTTGCACCTCAACCTTCAGCTAAAGAAATTCTGTACTATGGAGTATTACCACCTAACTTGGAAGGTGGATGCCTTGACCTTCCTGAGGAACTCCCTCTTTGTGTACGTATTCCCTCCTCTGCCTCTTATTCCCAAGGTAGAGATCAAGATAAGGGAGGAGACCAAACGCCACCCTCATTGCTCCAGATTGGCCCAGACAGTATTGGTACCCCTTACTGCGCAGTCTGACATTACAGCCTCCCAGGCAGCTACCCTTGATGTTCTTCGTGTTTCACTGTTGCAGTCATTACATTTGGGTAATCTGCCGGTAGGTTGCCCTCACTGTTGCAGTCATTACATTTGGGTAATCTGCTGGTAGGTTGCCCTCAGTCGGCCTGAATAACAAAGTCTTGGGTCTTGCGTCGGTTGCTGTCTCCTCTTCCATGATGCCCGGTTGTCAGGGGTATAAAACATGTAGCAGACGCCATTTTATTCAGTCTTTCTTGCCGCGCGGTGCCCAAAGCAGAAGCAGTTTGCAAGTGCCGGTCGGCCGACTCCTGAAATTTTCATATTCGAGTTTTAGAACCAAAGTCTTCAAAATAAAGCTAAGTACCCCGTTGGGGAAACCTTTTCTTGCTCCTTACCAATGTCAGTAAAAGTTAATAATTGCATTACTTGTGGGAAGCAAATACCTCATAAGGATTTTCATTTGTACTGTATTCCTTGCCTAGGCCCAGATCACAACGTGCTTTGCTGTCAGTTTTGTGCTACATTTAACCAATGCACTATTAAGCATCGGTATATTTTTGCTTTTAAATATTTTCGTTCAAGATTTAATTATCCTGAAATGTCATCTGTTAGCAATCCGACTGCCGGAGTACATAAAAAAACGCAAGGAAAAAGACAGAGACAGACCGTCGAGGTCCAAAACTGATGAAGCTTCTCCTAAGCCAGTTGCCAGTTCCGCCGGTACTCAGTGAGGCGCTTTCTCAGCCCCTGATACCCGCTACTTTTGAGTCGTAGGCCTCTACCGAGACCCATTCAGAGTCCAGTATGCAGCGAGATTCTCAAGAGTATTGAACCCGCGGATGTCTCTCCCTTGGATGGGTCCAGGGCTGCTGAGCAGGCACTGGCTTCTGAGGATATTTTCAGGCCTCAACATTTTTATATTAAACCTACGCCAGCAACAAAAACAAGGTCAAAAACAACTTCTATGTCTAAAAAAATGATGCATGAGCCACGTGCTCGGGCCCCTATGCCTAAAAAACAGATGATCAAAATGGCTGAGGATTTAATTAACTTGATCAGGGGTTCCCAACCCCCCCCCCCTGCTAAGGGGCCTAGGCAAGGCACTGATTATGAATCTTCAGATCAGGTTTCCATTTCTTCTGATCAGGAATTTTCTATTCCACCCTATGAGGATTCTGATGCAGAGGAATCCATCCCATCTGCATCTCCTCCTGAGGATTACTCTTTTGGAGAGTCTTTGCATAATTTAAGGGAACATTTTCACTGGGCGAGTCGGGACTTCTCTGAATCAAAAAAGAGGCTTAGGGATTTCCTTCTTCCTCAGCATAGGCCTTTGGCAGTACCTCCTGTATTAGACATTGTTGATGATGTGTTCTCAGAATCAAGCATGGCTCCTGATTCCCTGCCTCCAGCTCCTAGTAAACCAGACAGATATTACAGGGTTCCTGACTCCACAAATTTCTATTCAAAAATCCTGCTGCTGATCCTGATACTACTTCTCAGGGTCCCAAGGGTGTAAAGGCCTCTACAGCCAAAAATCCTACCCCTTCTGATAGAGATTCCAGGGCGCTGGATAGATGGAGAAAGAAGGTTTATACGTCTGCAACCTTGGCAATCAGGGTTTTAAACTGCCAGTTTCATATGCTTAAATATCAACAGCTTGTTATGGGCTTACTGAAACAGAAAATTATGTTGATTTCTTATTGTGTGGAAAATAGAGTTACAGGAATTATTGCATTCAGCAGAACAGGTTGGAAAGCATACTTTGCAATGTGGTTTTGATTCCTTGGAGGCCTCTTGTAGGGCCGCCGTTACTGGATCTGTGATTAGAAGGCATGCCTGGCTCAAGGAGCAAAATCTGCGTGATCATGCTAAAGCTAAATTGTTGGATGCCCCTTTGCAGCATGAATACTCTGTTTGGTAATAAGGCAGAAGAGGTTTTAAAGAAAATGGAAGACAAAGCTAAATCTATGCAAACTGTAAAAGATTTCTTGCAAGTGCAGCCTCCCAGGTTCAGTAGGCACTGGCCTACTAAAAATTGGTCCTTTCCTGTGTCCAACAGAGCCACGCAGGGCAAATCCAGGTGCTCAAAAGGCTCCAGATACCAATCACAGGGTTCTTACAGGTCAAAGCAATGGGGTGCCTCCACCTCCAAATCTGGAGGAAACGAAGCACAACCCTACAGTAAGCAGTCTCAATGACTTTCCTCTACCATCACCAAGTACTTATCTTTTGGCAGCCCCCTTGGGGGGGAAAACTAGCACTGCATGCTCAAAAATGGAGGTTAATTACCCAGGACAAGTGGGTATTAAACATAGTATCCCAAGGGTACAGATTTAATTTCCATACTTTGCCAATTCCAAACGGATGGCCCGATCTGCCACAAAATCAGTGGGCAGAGGCCCAGAAATAGGTAATGTCCCTCATGGATATGGGGACTATTCAACCTGTACCAGAAAAGTAAAAAGGACAAGGATTTTACTCGACTTTTCCTGGTACCCAGAAAAGACAGTTCATGGCGCCCAGTACTGGACTTATCGTTTTTGAACACGTTCCTGGACATTTCAAAATTCAAACTGCTGACTTTACAACAGCCTCTGCCTATGCTAGGCAGGAATGCTTGGTTAGTAACTCTAGACTTAAAAAAGGCATACCTGCATATCCCAGTAAGGGAATCATGCATAAGATACCTCTGCTTCAAAGCAGGTTTTTTGCATTACCAATTATCTGCACTGCCCTTTGGCTTATCTACTGCGCCCAGGGTCTTTACAAAGTGCCTGGCACTAGTAATTGCATTCTGCAGACAAAGAAGCATTCAAATTTATCCTTATCTGGACGATTGTGTCATTCAAGCAGAGGACAAGGATACTCTTCTTCATCATCTGGCATTTGTAAAAAGGCTTCTAGCATGGCTAGGGTACATCATAAACGAAAAGAAATCACAACTGGTACCCTCTCAAATAATTACATTCCTGGGTGCAAGCTTGAATACAACTGCCCAGATGGCTTACATTACACCAGACAAACAAAGGCAACTGACAACATACTTCAAACAAATGTCAACAAAAACCCAGTTATATGCAAGACAAATTCTGCAGGCTTTGGGGTTCATGGCATCCTGCATTTTACTAATTCCATATGCGAGACTGCATATGAAGAAACTTCAGTGGTATCTAAAAAGTTTACGGAGTCAACATTGTCACAGTCTGGAAACAATTATTCCTTTCATTCCCTGCCTGCAACAGGAGTTTCTTTGGTGGGCAGAGACATGTCACCAAAACAAGGGACTGTCATTCACTCTACCCCCTGCCACCCAAACCCTAACTACAGACGCATCAGACTATGCTTGGGGGGCCCACCTAGCAGGGAGATGCATTCAGGGAAAATGGAGCCCAAACCAAATGCATCTGCATGTCAACCAGAAAGAGATGCTAGCTGTTCAGAATGCTCTGACAGCCTTCAAGGACTGACTTACTTCATCCACGACAACTACTGATAAAGACGGACAACACCACAGTTATGTGGTGCATAAATAAGCAGGGGGGTACACATTCCTACCCCCTTTGCAGACTAGCCATGGCCTTGTGGAACACAGCCTTGACTTACCAAATACATCTTCAAGTTCAATTCCTGCCAGGAAAGCAAAATACTCTGGCAGATGACCTAAGCAGAAATCTTATAGACCCGCACAAATGGAAACTGGATCCACAAACCTTCAGCATGTTAATACAGAAATGGGGGAGTCCAAACATAGATCTATTTGCCTCTCCCCAAAATGATCAGTTGGACAAATTTTGCACAAGAACTCATCACAAAAAAGCATGAAAAGTGGATGCCCTATCCTTCAGCTGGAAAAACCTAGTCTGTCTATGCCTTTCCCCCTTTGCCTCTACTCTCAAAGGTCTTACTAAAAGTCAGACAGGAGAAACCAAAAATGATCCTAATTGCTCCGGACTGGCCTCGCCAGCACTAGTACCCACTTCTAAGGAATATGTCCCCCCTTCCTCCATGGTACTTGCCTCAAATACCTCATCTACTGTCTCAGCAGAACTATCAAATTCTGCACATTCAGCTCCAAACTCTGAAGCTTGCAGCATGGCTAATCAACTAATTATTCAAACAACACCTCTCAGTAAATCTGTGATGGATGTCATTTTGGAAGCCTGAAGGCCAAATACTAGAAAATCTTATGCTGATAAATGGAAGAGATTCTGTGCTTGGAACCAAGTACAAGGAATAGACACAGCAAAGGCCAATATTCCTCAGATTTTACAATATTTGACTGAGATGCTTGACAAGGGCCTGTCTTTTTCTTTAATAAAAATCCATGCCTCTGCCATCTCGGCTCATTACAACACAGGGCCTCCCCTCTTTTCTCATCCTCTGCTTAAACGGTATCTTAAGAGGGGCCAAACATTTAAGGCCTCCCAGAAGATCACCAACTCCTGCATGGGACTTCAATTTTGTGCTTTAAAAGCCCACCCTGCCTCCTTTTGAACCAGCAACTACTGCAGATATAAAATTTCTATCTTGGAAAACAGCTTTTCTCTTGGCAGTCACTTCAGCAAGAAGGGTTTCAGAACTACAGGCCCTCATGGCAGTGGAGCCTTTTATTATATTTTACCCGGACAGGGTGTCCCTCAGGACCAATCCTTCTTTTATGCCTAAGGTGGTATCCAGTGTGGCTCTTAACCAGACCATTCATCTGCTGGTGCTGCACCCAGACTTGCAGACTCTCAAACTATCAGCATGGCTAATACTTTAAAAGCAAACAAG
The DNA here is from genome assembly GCF_019279795.1 of Protopterus annectens. Classification (NCBI taxonomy): domain Eukaryota; kingdom Metazoa; phylum Chordata; order Ceratodontiformes; family Protopteridae; genus Protopterus; species Protopterus annectens. Next base: position 356,621,314 of record NC_056735.1, on the reverse strand, counting down.
GGGTTCCTGTTAAGCAAACTGGTTCTAGACATTATCACAGAGGCCAGAAGGTCTAGCACCAGAAAATCGTACAGAGGGAAATGTAAAAGATTCTGCTCCTGGAGCTAGTCCAGAGAGGGCAGTACCTCACAGCCTTCCATCCCTCTTATCCTGGACTACCTAGCTGAGTTGCTCCATAATAGCCTGTCCTTCTCTTCTATTAAAATCCATGCCTCAGCCATTTCAACTCATTTCGAAACAGACCAGCCCCTCTTCTCACATCCTTTGATTAAACAATTCCTCAGAGGGGCTTGTAATATCAGACCTCCCAGAAGGCCACCCATGTCAGCCTGAGACCTGAATTACATTTTAGAAAAACTAACCTTACCACCATTCGAACCTGCTGCTTCTGCAGAATTGGGATACCTCACCTGGAAGACTGCTTTCCTACTAGCTATCACCTCAGCCAGAAGGGTTTCGGAACTTCAGGCACTCATGGCCATTGAGCCCTTCATCATTTTCCATGCAGACAGGGTCTCCCTGAGGACTAACCCCTCCTTTATTCCCAAGGTGGTGTCTGATGTGACCCTCAACCAGGCCATACGTCTACCCAACTTCTTTTCTAACCCTCAAAACAAGGGGGAAAGAATTCTGCACTCACTAGACGTGCACAGATAACTTAGATACTACCTGGACCGTACTAAACCGTTCAGAAAAACAGACCAGCTTCTTGTCAGAGGGGAAGCCCATTTCCAAGCAAACCATTTACAAATGGATATCACATTGCATCCATTTCTGCTGCAGACTACATGAGAAACCACCCCCTAAGTCTATCTGTACCAATTCCACTAGGGCAGCCTCCACTTCCACAGGATTCCTCAGAGGAGTTCCCACCAGGGACATCTTGGAAGCTGCCACCTGAACCTCTGTCCATACCTTTACAAAGCATTACCACCTACCTCTTTTCTCTAAGGCTAGGGCAGGGCTTGCTGACCCATGCCTAGGGCTCTACGTAATCCTGCCACCCCTCTCCTCAGCTTTGGTAATCCCCCCACAGGTGATGACTGCAACAGTGAAACACGAAGAACATAGTACAGTTGTGTACACTTAACATAAATGTAGATGTTCGAGTGTATTCACTGTTGCAGTCCTGGTTTCTCTCCCTCCTTCCCCCTTATATCCTCTTTCCCTAGGGGGACATAAGCTTCCCACGGTGGCTTTTTGCCACCAGGACCACTTTATCATATTTCCTTGTGCCTTTGACGGGTTAGGGCAAGAAAAACCTATGTAATGGCGTCGGCTGCCTTGCTTTATAGGACTTGACAACCTGACGTCAGACTACAGGCGACAGCAGCCGGCGCAGAAAAATATTGACTCTAGTATTTGGGCCAGCCGAGGGCTACCACAGCAGGGATAACCCAGAGGTGATGACTGCAACAGTGAATACACTCGAACATCTACACTTATGGTAAGTGTACACAATTGTACTTTCTTTCTTGTATTTGCAAAATCATTAGCTTATTTTTCCATTAGGAAAGGTTTTCATTTTGTAACAAAACATTCACAGGTGCAGACAATCAGTTGTGCATGGTCTGAATAGATTGTTCCAAGTGAAATTTACAGAGATTCTTTTATGCATCTGCAAAGTCACTGGGTGTTTTCCCAATTACCAACTGCTTTTATTTGGTAACAAGAAGTCTGCAAGTGCACGCAATTAATCACAAGAAGTCTGAACACTGTCATTTAAATGAGGTGGAGGAGGCACAGTGTAACTGACATTTCAAGATACATTGACAAGCAGTTCAGTGAAAAATGAAGTTTGAAACTATGGGTAGTAGTTGCCTCCCTCATAGCCTTAGTACTTTATTGCATTTAATGTAACCATGCACAATTTAGTTTAAAGGTAGGAAATGCACTTTTTCATGGGCTAAAATGTAATGTTTACTGAAAAGCATGCATGCTGCTTTTTCACATCTGGAAAGAGAATAGTGATGAGAAAAGAGCAGACCGCAATTACTGTAAGTGGGAACACAGACTGTAACGTGCTCTTTTAGCACTGGTAGTCATAATTTTAAAGTAGGTAATGCCTGTGGACAGAAGAATAGCTGGCTCAGCCAGTGCCCTGTGCTGATCCCACAAAGTAGTGCTCCATCCTGTCTGCTCTTTAGCTGTAGAGCAAAAAAAGTACTTCTGCAAAACTTGCAGGATGCTTTCTGCAGACACTACCACACTACCCAATTTGCACTTCCCTTCTCCTACCCCACTCCACCCACAGCTGTTCAAGTGAAGAGCAAAAAAAGTCCATTCCTTCTACTGTTCAAGTGAAGAGCAAAAAAATCCATTCCTTCTATTGGCACACCATACAGATGGTCTGATGCATGACACACGCACCTTCACTGTCCTTCCCCAGCCATTCACATCACAGTTTTATGCTCTGCCCCAACCTTCCTTCCTCACTCTACTGAATTGTCTTTAGTAATGAAGGTCATGTCCACCTGCCTACCTCCTGTATAGAAATGACTACCTCTGAAATGCTTTTATAATGCACAAAGATGGGAAACTGCATCTTATCCTGCAGAGTCGATTGCTTTGCATTTCATTCCATTATTTACTTACTGATAATTATACTACTTATAAAGTGACAACATTAAGGAAAAGGAATATATGAAGCTTGGAGCAACTAAAATAACGTGATGCAGCTTTGCCTTTTCTGTTGCTTTCATTTTTCATGTGCTCTGCTGCAGTGTTCACAGCTTGGGTCATTACTGGAGTGGTATGGCACTGGATTATCTAACCCATCTGGTCATCCGATTTTAGGTAAATAAACAAGACAAGGAAATCATTGATGGTATGACCAGTGATGGATAAAATTAACTTGCATAATGTGAAGTGGCAAAAACTGTACTGTCAGATTCAAATGAAGGTTCAGGTAAGAAGAATCACTTTTAATGTTACAGTATATGAAATCCAGTTTTATAAAAAATAAATAAAATAATTTCTTCTTTCCAACTGTTGCAAACTGCTTGCTACAAATGTAGCAGTTTGCACCCTTCTTTAAGCACTACCGTGCTCAGGTTTGTCCTCAAATGCAATACAGGCTTTTAAAAGTTATCTCAATAAAGAGCAATCGAGATGAGTGAACAGATGCGCTCCCGAACACTTTGCACTGAGGATGGTTGACCCTCTTGCCCTGCCCTAGCCATGCTACTGCCTGTGGATGCTGCATTCAGTTTGGGGAAACTGCTCTGTTCTGGAGTGGTAAACTTTGTTTTTTGAAAGTATACATAGTGTGTGTTTAAGTTCAATAGGGATGGAGAGGTTTTAAAAATCTTTTACATATCTGAGTGTTTTTATTAAAGTAAAAAGTCTTGAAATGTGACATATGTTCAAATGGAGAGTAGAAGCAACTATGTAAGCGGTCAGCCTACCAGTGTGTGCATGTAATTTAAAAGTTGGAAATATACATTGAAAAGAACTGTCATTTATAAAGGGTGGGAATAATAGCTTTCTGTTGTAATGGTTACTCTGCCCATGTTGTCATTGAATGTAAGGGGCATTCAGTTCACAGACACATGCAAAGAGGTTTGAATTATTTAAACATATGTACAGTGCAAATACTAATGATGCAGGAGACACATTTGGATAGAAATGAGCGTGTCAATTTGACAAATTATTCCATTGTGAATATTCAGCAGAATATAGGAAAAAAGGAAAAGAGCAATAATACTGATTGTTAAGAGTGGCTCCAGTAGAGACAGAAGAGGAAAAAGACATTATTTATAGCATTGTGGCAGTAAGGGGTTATTGGCGGAGGAGGAAGATTATGCCTGTATGTATGTCACCTAGAACTGCTATTATGGAGCTTAAAAAATGGGGAGAAATAACTCTTCAGCAGAGAGCATTATTTATGGGTGGGGGTTGCAATTTGATTTGCAGTAGTAAAAATATATTTGTGGAAAAAGAATGAAACTACATTTCTGAAGAAATATATGAAATTGCTATGAAAGATGTGAATTCAGTAATAGAAATTCAGAGTTTATATATCATTCCCCAAAATCCCATAACTGGGCTTGACTGAATAAAAATTAGATTTCACAAGAGTATGTGTATTTAACTGAAAGCTTTGATGGACATCCAGTAGCTATTTCCGATAATGTGCCAATATAAACCAAGATAAAGATGCAGAGTAATAAAGTAAAAATCAGATACTGGCAATCTAATGTTAAAGAGAGAATAATTAAAGGAAAGGGCAGTGGAAATTATTCAAGAGTTATTAGGGAAGCCAGATTTTTTTTCAGAAAGGTTAGCTTGTGAGGGGGATAAAATTGAGTTTAAAAGCATGGTAGGAAAAAGTGAGAGCAAGTTATGGGGAAAATGTAGTAGGAATTGTTTAGAGGGCTTGACAAAGGTAAAAGTGTAGATGAATAAGGGGGAATTTTAAACAAGAACAACTGCAAAGTGCTAAAAAGAAAAATAAAGGAGTATTTGGATAATACTCGTGTTTAGAAAGATTTTTGTGCAATTTTTTTTTTGATGTCTCCAAAGCAGAAAAACTTAAAAATGGTGTCTTGGGCAACAGAGAGTAGAAAGGATTATTGCCAGACATAGGGAACCTATAACGAGGAAAATAACCAGCATTCCCTTAGAGATATTAAAGGTATTTTGGAAATTTTATGAAAATATATATCAAGCAGAGGATTGTGAAAACCAAGAAAAGGCACAAATGGAAATATTTATGGAAGGCAATAGGACTGCTGTCCTTGTAAACAAATGCCACTAAATAAATAACAAAATTTAATTATGCCAAGATTAAAGGAAAATGAGATTTATTAGTTAATAGCCAAGATTGGAGGAAATTAGATTAAAAACTATGATGTATAATCTGTCACTAGGGAAGTCGCCAGAAACGGACAGTATTCCTGTAGAACTTTGGAAGTTCAGAAGGAAGAAAGTGAAAAGATCTGGAAGGTTTTGTTTAGCAGTATTTTAAAAAATGGGAGGGAGGAATACCAGTATTTTGAAAGAAAGCTGTACTGCCCAAAGAGGGTAAAGACCCCTCAGACCCTGCTTTATATAGACCCATTTTAACCTTGATAATAAAGTGTTTGCCTATTCTAGCTTAAGACAGTCGCAAAGCTGTTGCTAAAACAGATTAATATTGGCTGGTGTGGTTTTGTGGAGGGGATGTAAACATTTGACAATATTAATAGAACAATGGTGATACAGATGGAAAAAAGTGTAAAAAACACTGCCATTGCTGGTAAGTCTTTATGCAGAGAAAAAGGATATGACAGGGTCAGGTTGAATTTTATTATTAGGGCAGTAGTAGCATGTGCGTTTCCTGATATAATTACAAGGTTAGTTAAGAGGATGTATGAAAGATTGGAGACGAGAATTAAAGTGGAAGGATCTCTTTCAGACGAGCAGTGATGTTCATCATTCCCACTGCTGTAGTAACCTTTGGCTGTTTGAGTTGTTTCCTGCCTATGAAGCAACAACTGGACTGCTTCAAAAGCTCTGGTTTCCTCCCACACATCCCCCTCTGGCTGCTGATTGACCAGCACCAATCAAATAAATAGGAGCCAGAGGGAAGTGAGGTCAGTACTTTGGTGCCACCTCATAGGAAGCAGCTAACAAGCTTTTCAGGAGCAGCAGTCGGTCTTTTTTTCATTTCTGGCAGGTAATTCCCCAGTATCAAATTAGAGTATATATATATATATATATATATATATATATATATATATATATATATATTATACCTACACACACACATATATATATATTTTTAATTTGTAACTAAAACTGGCAGTTTTTCTTAAGAAACCCAGTATTTCTTTAAATATTGGTAAATCTGATGTCGTTTCCATCTATGTTCCTCAACATAAGAGTCTTTGGGTCGGAGTCAGATCAGACTTCAACCACATTCAGGTTTTGGATTTGTGCTTAGGCTCTTCCCCTTATCCATAATCTTCCATAATGACACAGTTACCCCAGATCTCATTTGCCACCACAAAAATACGACAGATTTGCGGGTACTCAGTAGTGAGGTAAGTCTATTTTATACCAAAAATATTTTTCATAGTATTTTTTTCAGTGCATCTCTAAACATTTGCAATAAGGATTGTTCTTTTTTTCCCTTTATCCTCTGCTCCTTTCCTAAGCTCCTGTTTTGCTTCTCACCTTTAAGTGTTGGACCTATTTTTTCCTTTTCCTATTAAAAAAAAATTAACATTGTATAGGGTTTTATAGTTACGTTTTCTACTGTTATTAAATATTATAGGTTTTGTTTTTGGTAGCCGACAGTTTTTTCAATATATCTGCTTGTCATCTATCTTGTTTCCAGGATGTCAGACAAGTCATCCAGGTTTAAAAAGTGTGTGGTGTGTGCCCATAAGTTACCAAACTGTGATGCACATGATAAATGTGTGTATTGTCTGTGCCTCTCACACTTTGATGACACTTGCTCCATTTGCAAAGCCTTCAGCCAATGCGTCATTATTGAAAGACAAAATAAGTTAATTTTTAAAGGGCTTCTCCCAACCCCTGCAGGAGAAAGTGCTTCTTTAGCTTCTTCAAAACCCTCCTCTTCTCATTCTAAGAAATCAGCTGAAAAGCCCTAAGGACAAATCGAAAGAAAAGGAGAAATCTAAAACCTCAATGAAGAGATCTCAGGATAGTTGATCTTCCTCAGATCTTGGGAATAAAGAATCTAAACCTTCACAGCCAGCGCTGTTCTCTGTTCCGATAATCATTTGATCCAACACTCCTCCAAGGTTCTCACTGGAGCCTGTTTCTCCTGTGCTTCACTCACCAATCCCGCATGAAAACTGGTACCATCATTTCAGTCCTCCTCCTGCTGTTTCATCCTTCCTGTTAGCCAGATTTTCCAGGAGCCTTGCTGAAGCAGCCATGAACAAGATAAGGAGATTCCTTCAGACCCAGATCCATTTGGGGGTGGTCCTGGCTCCAACTTTCACCAGGGCCTAAGGAACGGTCTCTTCCCCACATTCCGTATTTGCTCTTTCTCTGATCCAACCTTTTGATTGGGGCCCTTGGATCAGACTTCCACCAGGGGCAGGTCTGCATCTGAACCTAAGTGTAGTTCCTTGGCACCAATGCGTTTTTTGGTTTGGTTGGCTCCAACCACTTTGGAGCCATCAGATTCTCTGATCCGAATGGTCAGCATGGACTACAACAGGATAGATTCGGAACATAGATCTTCAGAGCCATTCCTTCCTTTCTGAGCCTCAGCATTAGACAATTCTACTCTGTCAGCCTTGGATCTGAGCCATGCAGTGTCTTGGGTTGAGCCTTCTTCTGGGACCTCTCCTCATAGAGATTGTTTCTCCAGACCCATATCAAGAGCATACTTTCTTGTTCCAAAGAGCAGACTACCCCCTTGAGTTTGGATCTGTCCTTTCCCAAAGACTCTCCCAGGGTCTAGACCCTACTCTTATTGTCCTGTCTGGACAGCCAGTGACCAAAATTCTTGTACCAGCTCCTATGCATGAAACCACTTCAGCATCTGAGTCCTCTCCAGAGCATACCACTGAGGAGGTGCATTGGAAGCAAATGTGCAAAAGAAGGCACCTGGATTCCCCTCAGGAATCTATCGCCGCTTAAACTAACTTTGATCCCCTTTGAGGATGTTTCATATGAAAAATCCTTAACCTGCTTAAACAGTAAGAGGATGGTCTTCCTAGGCACTTTCTCCAGAAGAGTGAGGCTTTTGGTTCTGATCCATCTACATCTTGACACCTTTATTGAATTATCACTTATGACTTGGACAGATTTATATAAAGGTAATCAAACTGTATTAACAAGTTCACATTTACAAACATTATACTTCACGTTTATTGCTATATATCATTACTTAAGCAACATTACATAAATTATTGAATTCCTGCCCATCTTGTGTAGTTTCCACAGTGGATAAAGATGCTACACCTTCTCTCTACATGGGTGTGGAAGAAGTTGGACACAGCTCAACCGATCCCCAAGAAACCAGACCAGTTCCTCATTGCTCCCAAAGATTATCCCCATTGGATCAAGGGTCTAGCCGTGGCTTCCATGGTAGCCCTGACAGCCACCAAGAAGGAACTAGCAGAAGAAAGGTCCTCTCTCCATTCTCACATGGTGGACAGATTTAGGATGTGAGTCTATGCCTCATCTGCTTTTTTAATTGAGGACATTGAATTATTTGATACATGTTGCATATTTTCAAAGAGATTAGACCAAGGAGATCTCCAAATCTCTCTCCAGGGACCTTAACTGCATCTCCACCACATCACTAATGCCAGAAGAGGGTACATCTAAAGCAGCCAGCACAGGTGTATTTATCAAGAGACATACCTGGATGAGGTTCTGCAACTTCATGGAACATTAAGACGTCCTTTGTGAACACTATTTGGTCCTAAAGTGAAAGACACAATCTCTATAAGCAGAAAGGAAGGTAAATCTCTCTCTGCTGCTGGGATCAAATTTTCCACTCCTCAAAGAACCTTTTCCAGCAACTCAAAAAGGAGATAAGAAAATTTGGTTCTGCAAATTCCAAGGTTTTTCACCTGAAACTTCTGGAGACAGCCTCTTCAGTGGTCCTGAACAGTTGCTGCACTCTGGAGGCAGTCGGAGGTGCTTATCCCCACCTCCAACAATGTGGACCACCATTACTCAAGAAAATGGGTGCAGAGGATAATAACCAGAGGCTACTTTCATCCCTTTGGATACCCCTCACTTACAATGTTCTAGCCTATCAAAGGGAAGAGGCTGCTTCAGAGATAAAGAAGCTTCTAGATAATCAAGTCTTCCAAGAGATCCCACTAGATCAGAGGATCTGGGATTTACTCGAGGTTCTTTTTAGTGCCAGATAAAAACGGGAACCTATGGCCAATTTTAGACTTAAGCTACTTGAATGGCTTTGTAAGAAAACCAAAATTTCTGATGTTTATGGTACAGCAGTCTATTCTCTCTCTTCTGAGAGAGAGAATGACTGAATATGCACAGTAGATCTACAGAATCTGTACTACCACATAAAGATGGACGGAATGTCCAGGAAGAACCTTCGTTTCCGGTTGAGATCCAGTCATTTTCAGTTCAGAACTCTGCCCTTTGGTATCACCATAGTCCCCCCCCTTTCCCAGCTGTTCACCAATCATATGGCAGTAGTAGTAGCTCATCTCTAACAGCAGAGTTTCTAAGTGTTCACTTACTTAGATGACTGGTTCATCACTCCCCCTACCAGTGATCTATTCATCCAAGCCAAGGACTTCTTACTCCATCTGTGTTTAGACCTAGTGAGTCTGTCAAAGTCCAAACTTCATCCAGTTCAGTCTTTAGAATTCATAGGAGCTCAGCTGGACACACAACGTCATATTGCAAGACTTCCTCAAGCAAGAATCATACCCATTCACCATCAAGCGGTAACCATCTGGTCCTGTCAGAAGCCACCAGCAAGAACTATTCTCCATCTTTTAGGATGCATGGCAGCTTCGATCATCCTAGTTACGTTGGACAAGTACTACATGAGAGTTCTACAGCAGACTCTTGCAGTGGTTGATAAGACAGCAGCCCATGTCATTTCCAATGTCTTTATTGAATGTTTACAAAACACGTCTTATGGTTGCAGTCGCAACATGTTTCACAAGGACCCCCTTTCAACCTTCCTTATCCCCAAGTGACGATTTCCATGGACACTTCGCACTTCGAGTGGGTGAGAACTACTTGGGAAAGATGGTCTAAGGTATGTGGTTACAATCCGAGTCCACTCTTTACATCATTGCCTTGGAGATAAGAGTGGTCCACCTAGCAATGCAGGTCTTTCAGGACCGTCTCCCCTTGGATATGATATCTCTCCAGACAGACAACGTGGCAGTAGTCTGGTACATTAGCAAGCAGGTAGAAACCAGATCTTAACCATTATGTCGAAAGGTCATGAGAGTATAGCAATGGGTGGTATCTTCTTACCACTTTCTAATAGCAGCTCATATCCCAGGGAAGTCCAGTGTATTAAAACGGTTGAGCAGGTCTGTCCTCTCTCACCATGAACTCAGCAGCGCAGCCATTAGTTTGAGAGCCTGAAGTGGCCATTTGTTGCTCCTCAGCTACTTCTGGTCTCTGTGAGCTCCTCTGGTGTTGCTTCTTTTCCCATCATGAATCAGGGTTTAAGCACATTCTCTACGACTGTAATAGTGTCTGATAAGGGCATGGGAGAACAGTCTTACTTTTTGGGTTTGGGAGATGCTCCAGGAAATTCTTCTCAGTGTAGTGTTGGGAAGAGACCTTATGCCAGGGATAAAGGGCCACCCCCTAGTTGGTCTTTTCCATGGATACTTTATCTAGGAAAAATAAAAATAAAATTGACATTGTTCCTCTAAGGATACATTTATGGTACAAAGATGTTATTTATTTATTTACATTTGTTGACTGGGAGTGTCTGACTGGACGTAGGTCCATTTTCAGCGGAGGCCTGAGGAGAAAAGCTCCAAAGTTAAAATAAACAGACAGTAGTTGCATTGGATTTACATAGCGATTAACAATTTGATTAACATAGCAATTAATTACAAACATAGTTGCAGATGAAGAACATAGTACATCAGTAGACAACTAGAATCTTTATCTGCGAAGTACTTAATAGACATTAACAATTGTTACAATAAGAAGTTCCTTCTGTATAATAAGTACTAGGCTTATGAGCATCTGAGCTTGCTATAATCAAGGTAGTTAGTGGGGTGGAAAGAAAGGTAGTGGTTGGATGGGGTGGGTGATATTAGAGTGGAAGTTGCAAGGGCATAGCCAGCATGTTTTTAGGTGCGCTTTTAGTAAAGTTTTGAAGTGGGTGCATGATGGTACAGAGGTAATTGTGGGTGGGAGGGAGTTCCATAATTTGGCTATGGTGCAAGAGAATAGTGCTTCACCAGCAGAGTTATTGCCTTTAGTGATCTGCAAGTGATTTTTGTTGCTGGATCTTAGTCTGGTGGTGCGATAGGGATGGTGTCGATTCTGGAAGGATGGGACATTTAGTGGATGGTTTACTAGTTTGTGGGCTAGTGAGAGTTGATACCATTGAAGGAGGTGAGGGGAGTTCAGCAAGTGAGAGACAGTTGTGAGTACGGTAGGATGCCCCTGTGGCGAATGTGGCGATTTTGTTGTAGCAGGTCTATAACTTGTTTAGATCGCATTGCCTTAGAGTGGTATATATTGGAGAGGCATAAAGTAGGGTGGAGATAAGGTGGGAATTTGCTACTGAAATCTTTGCTGCTTTGGTGAGAAGTTGCTTATTTCTGTATAACGCTCCTAGTTTTTTGTGGACTTTTTTTATGGTCATGGATATGTGAATGTCAGATTTTAGTTTGTCTATTTCCACTCCTAGCAATTTGGTGTGTTCTGTTGGGTGTATAGTGGTGTTGTCTTTTGCTGTGATGTTAAAGTGAGAGTTGTTTTGGGTATGTTTGGTGGGTTGGAAGATGAGTAGTTTAGTTTTGTTTGGATTGAGTATTAATTGGGCATCAGATAACCAAGTTTCAACAGAGGAAAAGGCTTCCTGTGTGACTTTTTGCAGTTTGGGTAGGGACTGGGCTGAGCAGATGATGGTTGAGTCATCTGCATATTGTATGAGTGTGCCATGTTTGGTGGCAGAGGTTAGATTATTGGTGAAAACAGAGAAGAGTAGGGGTCCAAGGATGGATCCTTGGGGAACCCCTATAGAGACAGGTAGTTGGGGAGATGTGTCATTCTGCCATACAACGGATTGTTGGCGGTCAGACAGGTAACTCTGAAACCAGTTGGTGACTGACTGAGAGAAGGATAGGTTATTGAGGACAGAGATGAGTTGTTTGTGTGGGACCATGTCAAATGCTTTAGATAGGTCTAGGAAAGTAGCAGAGGAGAGATAGCCATTGTTTTCATGCTGAAGGATAGTGTTAATAAAGGAGAGTAAGGCAGTGTTGGTGCTATGGTTTGGTCGGAAACCATGCTGAGTTATTCTTACCTTCAAGACTTTATTGCAGGCAATTGATCGTGGAATTCAAAACTCCTTACCTGAGCACAGCGTGATACAAAAAAAATCCTGAAGATAGTCAGAGGACTCTGGCATTGATTGAGGCAGAGTTCCCTCTCCTATGGATTCCCAAGACTGAGACTCTGATTCTGGAGGAAGCACAAATCCACGTCTCTGTTTGAGTTTTCTATTCCCAAGTTGGTTTCTAAGATGAATGATGTCTTTTTGTGGGAACAAATGGAGGTTCCTCCTGACTGAGGAGATAATGAGTATAACAAGTGAAAGTCCCACGTGTTACTATTATTCCTCCTATTTTGCCAGCCATGGAGGATATCGCTAATGTTGCCTGCAGTATTCCTCATTTCCCAGTCTTCAGTCCTTAAAAAGGGTGGATAGACTTTATAGAGTTTCCCAGTCTAACAAATTCTTGTTTTTTCACCTTCAGTCTTATCTTGCAGCCATTCATTCGTCATTGTCAGTTGGTAATAGACTTTTGGTGAATCCTAATCCTTCCCAGGCGATAAAGAAGATAAAGTTCTGGACAGATTTTTATTCTTCATCCACTTTGGGTTTTAGAATTCTGAGCTATCAGAACTTTATGTGGAGGTTTTGCTACATTGTGCTTAAATTTTAATTGAATGTTCTAATAATCTGCCTTCAGTGGATAAATCTTTTTTGAATCCCACAATTTCTGATATTCATCAGGTTTCTAAACATGCCCTAAACAGTGTGCATGATTATGCTGATAGTGTGTCTAGGGCCCCTTCTACTGCTACTGTCATTGTGTCTAATGCTACTGCTGCTATCTTAAGGAGGTATGCCTGGGTACCTAACCAAAAGGTTCATGGATGAAGTTAAGCATGAGATCTTCAGCTCTGCCTTTAGATTAAAAGTAAGTTATTGTAACCACTCCTTGTAGAACTGAAAATTACTATAACGACCAAAACAGAATGACCAGTGAAAAACAGCTCTACTTTCCAAACACTTTTAATCACAGAACACACTTCAGAGAATTACAGAATAATATATAGAGAGATACACACACACACACACACACACACACACACACACACACACACACACACACACACACACTCTGTATATATTCAAACCCTCTTTGACTCCTTCATACAGGATTGGCTTTCTAGGGTTCATTAGGGCCCAACATTATCATCCTCTGGAATTTCAAATTCCAGTTTTGAGCCTTATCAAGTAGGGCCTGCATGGGTGGGACCTGCACATAATTCAGAATTCCAGTCTCCCGTTTTTCCCTCATTTCCCAACATAATCTGCACCAGAGTACTTCAGATTTTGCTTGGGGAGCAGTTTTGTTAAAGGTAAAAAAGGTGTGGTCTAATGGGTATGTCAGACATCTCAAAATACATCAGTGGCAAAGGAATACTAGCTGTGATCCATGCTCCAGTATGTTTTTTTTATTGGGGGTGGGGTGGGGGGGGAGAACAACCTTGCTTGTGATTACACATAGCACCACAGTGATGTGGAAGGGATATCTGGTCCTTACATCTGTGCCAACTGGCTATGCTAGCTTAGGAGGGTAGCTCTTCTGCATTCCTTGATCCTCTAAGGATCCTGCATCTTGTCAGAGCAATGTGCATTAGCAGACAAACTGAGCAGCATCAGGATAGACCCTCACATTTGGAAATTATATGAGAGGGTCTTCTACGATTGATCCATTTGTGGGGACACCTCAAGTAGATCGAATAGATCTGTGCATTTCCTTTCAAAACAGACACTTGACCAGATTCTGTTCCATTTCTCCTTACAGATATACCAAGAGAATATATGCATTCCACCCTTTCCAGTGATATGCAGGGGCAGCATTTTCACATTTCTGAGGGATTCTTCAAAGAGTAGTTCTTCCTCGTTATAGAATTGGCTGGGAGCAAGGGCTATAAGCTTCCTCACAGATTGTATCTACCACACAAGATAAGTGTTTGACATGCTCCATTCTCAAACTAGTGCAACTGACTGCCTAGATGATTCATTCCTGACACCTTTTAGGTACCTCTTTAATGAGGACCATGCAGGTACAAAAGGAAGCAAAAAATGCTAATAGGAAATTGTTAGCTGCTTGTGGAGAGGATTTTCTTGTTGGTTCCTAGCAAATGACCAGGGCCTAATAGAGATCATGTACCAGTTCTCAAATATTTATGTGGGTTACTATTCCTTTATTACTCTATCAAGGTTTATTTTGCACCCATTTTATGGTATGTGCCATGACTCCACCCCTATCCTCTTTGTTTCTCATTAAACAATTCTTGAAAGGGGTTTTAGACATGATGCCATCTAGAAATGAGGTGGCACCTTCTTGGGATCTTAACTTTGTGCTGGAAAAACTAACATTGTTTCCATTTGAACTTGCTTGTGTGGCATATTTACAGTTCATTACTTGCAAAACTGGTCTTACTGCTCTGACATCTGCAAGAAGAGTATATGAGCTGCAATCCCTCTTGGTGCAAGAACCCTATCTGATGTTCCACAAAATTCCCTCATTTACTCCCAAAGTGGTCTCAGAGTTTACTTTGAATCAGATTATGTCTCCCAGTGTTTTATCGGGTCTATATTACATGATCGAGTGATCAAAATGTCGAGTGCAAGATACTCGACATACTTTGATCGACCGTTCATGTAATCGGATCCTCCAAATGTTGAAATTTGGAGTTCCGAAATGTTTTGGTCGGCCTTCCTGGTTAGTGTAGCGTGTGACGTAAACACACTACACTGTCAGGAATGGCTTCGTAAGGGGCTGCTTTATTTAATATACAAACTCTGAGATCGCTGTACATTGGGGAAAGGGCAATTTCCCAGTAATCGCTTGCACGATTACTGGGAAATTGCCCTTTCCCCAATGTACAGTGATCTAGGAGTTGGTATATTTAGTTAGGGGGGGTGAGGGGCAAAGCCCCCCACTTTGTTTTAAAAGTATGTGTGTGTGTGTGTGTGTGTGTGTGTGTGTGTGTGTGTGTGTGTGTGTGTGTGTGTGTGTGTGTGTGTGTGTGTGTGTGTGTGTGTGTGTGTGTGTGTTTGAGTGATGTGAGTGTGTAGGGGTTTGTATGAATTGGTTGTGTGCGTGTTGTATGTTTGGAGTGGGACAAACAAAATCCTTCAATTTTGTTTTTTTCAGTGTTTTTGGGTTTCAGTGACATGGTCGAGCAAATCAAAGTATGTCGAGCATGTTGTACTCGACATTTTGATTGCTCGTTCAAGTAATATAGACCCGTTTTATCCAGAACCTCAAAATCACGGAGGAAAAATTCTGCATACTCTAGACATATATAGAAAGCTCAGGTATATCTTGATAGAATTGATTCTTTTAGAAACGCTGATCTGCTGTTTATAGTTTATGATGGGACTAAGAAAGAACAACCTGTCTTGAAATTTCTGATGGCTGTCCTCAGCTGTTGCTTTTTGTTATTCCCACTATGTCAAGTCAGTTACAAGCAGTATCGAGGCGCACACTGAGTGGCTTATCCTCTCTGATGCCATACTGGAAAGGAGTGGTGGACTAAAAACATTCTAGAGGCAACTACTTAGTCCTCTGTTCTTATATTTGCAAAGCCTTACAAACTAATACAGGTGTGTAAGAACTTACTGTAGCTGTTTGAATTCTATACTGCTGCAGTAGCTGAACCCAGCTGTCATCCTCCTTTTCTTTCCTATATATGCGTTTTTTGGGGGGGGTATGAATTTCTTTTGTGTTTATATCTCATCAGAGGTTCAAGATGAGATTGCTTCCTGTTTTTTCAACAAACACTGCTCTCCTAGTCAAAATAAAAGTTAACACATACTGCAACAAAGCAATTTCCTCTTAAAGTTAATTGTTTTTAGTTGCCTTAGCTATAGATATATGAACAGCAGTTTCAGCTTTTGTTCTTACCCCTTGGTTCTTTTTCTTCAAACACAGTCAACTGTTCCAGCAAAATATCTAAGCATTCATCCTTACTTACATAGATTTAAGGCTTTGTTCAGTTATTGTTCCCAATTAAAGCAAATGTTAATTGTCCATTACCTCACCCCCAATGAAAAAAAAGATGGACTTACTTGGCACACTTGTAAGTGCTGCCTCCTCTTTATGTGATATCATCATCTGTAATTCCATTTCTGTGGAAACTGCAGACATTTTTGGAAGCTGTTTGCCTCTTGCTTTTTTTTTACACTGGGAAATGTGTTTCTGTAATTGCCATTGTTTGATTTGAAGTTCACATATTTCTTCTGATGATGCTGACATTGCTGTTGCTGCTCTCCTTGTTACTTCCTTGTTCTTTTGATACCTCTCTATTCCCTGTGATTGGCTCCTGCCCATGCTTTGTTAAAGTTTTGCTTTCTTGCTGTGTTCAACATCTCACTCCAGTGAAGGTGAGTCCTTCCTCTGGAGAAAAGTCATCTTTTGTACCAGTTAATAGCTCAGTGGGTGGGTGTCTTGTCTTCTGCTTCTGAAACACGCGTGCTACTTTCTGTATTTTCATATGCATAACTGTGACCTATGTGCTTCTTGTCTGTGTTGTCTTTGAAATTTTGCATACACCTAAAAAGCATAGCTGAGTTTGTAGACCTTCCTGTGCTAATGACATAATGACTGCAGCTTAACTCTCTTTATTTATATGTGTGTATATATATATATATATATATATATATATATATTTTTTTTTTTTTTTCATTATGAATCCATTTAAATTGAGTTGCTGTTATAGATGCTTAATTTCTGTCAAGTGAATTTAGCATGTTTACTGCTCAGAGGATGATTTTTTTTCAGAGCGAAGAGGATATTTAAAGCAGATTCTGTGCTGTGATTAGACATTTTGAATCATTTTACTGTGATTTAGTAGTTATGTAGACAAAATAAGTTTTTCACTTTAGTGAGACTAATAGTTATTTTCATTGTAGGCAGAGATTGCCTTGGGTACATGAAAGTTCTTCCATTTTATTTATTTTAACATCTTTGTGCATTATATAAGCATGTATATGTATTTGCATATGTATATATTTGTGTATGTGTATATGGTTGCTGTTGGTTTAGTCAACAGGGAGTTTAGTTGACAACTGCTTAGCCAACCGCATTTGATCAACTATGCCGATAGCCGACAGATGTGCGAAGGTATTCCCTTTCTCTAGGGATTGTGCGATCTCCGAGTTAGTATATATATATATATATATATATATATATATATATATATATATAAATAAAATTAGCAGAGGGTGTGAGGGATGCGTTCTTTTTGAGTAATATTAGCGTGCACCAAGAAGCATCCTCTACGCACGTATACTAGGAAGTCTGTTTCCATTGTCATTGTATAGTGCTTTACCTTCAGGATGTCAACATTTGTGTTAATTGACCAACTAAACGTGAATCGTGTGTGTGTGTGCGCGCGCACACAGTCACACCCACGCACACACAGATGCAAGCACGTTTGTGTGTGTTTGGGACAGTACTGTATCAATAAACTAGGAACCACAAGAAAGTAAGACCAGCAAAACTAGTATTCACACCAAACTTGCTGTAGACACAAAATGACAGTGGCTGATATCAAAAAACACTTTATTCCAAAGTTGAGCACTTTCATTCCACCACTTGGAACTTCCTCAAAACAATAAAAAAAAACATACCTTACAATTCATTAAAATAGCAATTCAAAAAGTTGCATGATTTGACAACATCCAGTGCCTCAGTCTTACCTATTACATAATTATTAAATTGGTCAACATTTTGACGACTTAAATGACCCAACTCAGGACTCTTACTTATTTCTATACGTTTATAAAATCCTTTTTCCAAAATATTTTGTACAAAGTTTTCTGAATATCAGCTAAAATTTTCCATTCCTCATTAAACACCTCTGAATTAGAAACCATTCTTGCCAGCCGCACAAACTGGCCTTTAACCATCCCCCTTCTAATACATGGGGTGGATGCTATTGAAGTGCAAAAAAGGAATTTGAGGATGTTAATTTGGATGGATGTTGGACCAATATTTCTGTCCATCATAATCTTTTTTTTTTTTATTTCAACATCCAAAAAAAATGTTTCTCTTTGTCACTGGTGAATGTAAATTTAAAGAAAACTCACAATATTATTAATATATTCTATGAATTCCTGTAATTTGTTGTGTCATTCCATAGGATGAATAGATAATCCTAAAATATTCTGTAAGAACAACCAAGACTCCTTAAAGGAGAGTTCATGACAAAATTCTGTTCCCAAAAACTCATTACAAAATTTGCGAAAATGGGGGCACATGCTGCCCCCATTGCTACTCTAGTTTTCTGTCTAAATAGTTGTCCTTCGAAAAATATAAAGTTATTTTTTTAACACTAATTCCATTAAAGAAATGGCTTTAGTTCTTTCTGTTGAAAAATCTGTACTGCTATATATAGAGTCTTCAAACCATTGGCGTCCGATGTCATGGGGAATCACAGAGTATACATTTTGTGCATTAATTATAAGAAAAATACTCTCAGCTTGAAATGTAACTTCTCAGATTCTTGTTAAAAATTGCCAAGAATCCTTACAAGTATAACACAAATTACTTAACCGTGCTTTATGGGCATTATCCACAAACCTCACTATAAAATATGTTAGCATTGTTGCCTCACAGCAAGAGGTTCTCCGGTTTGATTCTTGGCTGGAGAGCCTTCTGTGCGGAGACTGCATGTCCTCCCTGCGGTCAAGTAAGCTTTAAAGACATATGTGCAAGTAGGGTTCGTGTGTCTTCTGTGAAGGTTGGGCGCCAGGCTGGCAACTCGACACCATAAAAACTCCACTGCCAATCAATCTGAAGATCAGTGATCCACTGTGGTGACCCCTAACAGGGGAAAACCCGAAAGACTTTGTATTGCTCACTATAAAATATGTTTTACGTCTTGTCCCATCAACTATCAGTGTAAGGGGGTATTTTCTAGATCCTTGTGCATTTTAGGAAGACCAAAGATCCCCCACTACCACCATTTTATCATTTTGCACAAAATCAAATTCAGTTTTAGTAATCTGACCCAGTAATAGCATTTCCTCCAATTCTAAATAAATTTTAGTGTAGACTATGTTAACTTAATTTCAGGTCACCTCTTCATAAGTGTCTTCCATTAACATAGCATTCATTTTATTTGAATATTCCTCTCTGTGTATTATAACTAACCCACCCCCCTTGTTTGGTTTCACCACTCTGGTGTTCTTGTCCCCATGTGTCCTTAAGCCATCCATAATTACCATTAGATAAATTCCACCACTTTTTCCTATTAGTTTGTTCTAACAGGTACCTAAAATCAACCTCGCACATTTTTCAAAAACTTGCAGGACATGGTGCACAGGGGGGGATTAAAGGTACTAGATCTATGCACAACATTATCAAAACACTTAGAATTAACATTTGCACACCAAATGGGCAAATTGAGTTTCCTAATTAATCATTTTAATTCAACCAAAATGTTAGTAATACTAGAATGCTTAATAGGCACAAATGTGAGTCCCTTAGAACATTTGCATGTTCAGTTTTAACTACTTCAGAAGAATAATTATACAATTTAAAATCTTTGTATTTGTAAGCAGTTTTAACCAGTCCATTAAAATGGTCACTGTTATTACTGGAACTTGAATTTACCATCTTTGGAACTGTCTCTTCTTTGGTTTCACCCCCTGCTTTTCCAGTAAATTTCCTCGTTGAAGTTGTATCCTTGATTGCCCAAAGCTGAGTGAAGGCGTGCAGTCCTCAGCCATTTGGATCTCCTTAATGCCATTTCATCTAAAGGGGGTCAGTACATTATTGTCTTGAAAATTCAATGGTGGCATATCCACCGCCATTTCTATTGGTTGAAAATCGCTTTCCCTTTCCTGGTTACCTTGGAAACCTGTTGGAGCTGGGTATGCAGTTCCATGTGCATAATCTTCACAAACTTTTTTTCAATTTGTCCATTTTTCTTTTCAAAGTCACATCACAGGATTTGTCTGCCCCCTTAAAGATACCATAGTCCTTGGCATGGAATTGATCAAAGGCAAAGTCATTACATATGATATGGCTTTATCCGGGTTATCAGTGTCATTAGAGAGAGAATCTCTGGATACATTGTTATATTTAACCTTCATTTTCATGATGTCAAAGCCCATTTTGTAAACAGTTCAACAAGATCCTGATGAAATTCTGAGCCTTTAAGGACCCCATTTGGATACTTCTATACTTGCAGTCCTTTTGGAATTCGCTTGAGCTCTATAAATTTAAAAGGCCAGTTTGTGTGGCTGGCAAGAATGATTTCTAATTCAGAGGTGTTTAATGATGAGTGTAAAATTTTAGCTGATATGTTTCATCAAAGAGGATATCCAGTAAACTTTGTGTGAAATATTTTGGAAGAAGTAAAAGGAAAATGATTCAGTGGATTTTCTAAACCCCTTATAGAAATTGGTAAGAATCCTGAGTTGGGTCATTTAAGTAGTCAAAAAGTTGACCAATTAATGTCTGAGGGTCTTAAAGAAAAGGAAAGTAGTGACAGTTTTAAAAGGGCTTTCATTACAAAATTCACATTAGATAGTGTAGTTGTTTCTAATATTTAAACAAAAAATTTAACAATTTTTAAAGGTGATCAGATGGTTCTGGAGAAGGTGGGGTGAAAACATTGTATTGTGTATAAGAAGACAAAGTCTTTCAAAAAATTTTTTTAGAGGGAAGTAATACTTTGTGAGGTGGAAATGAAATGTTGAAGGTACACCAAGGTATGTTCAAACATGGATGTTGCCCTTATTGTGCTCAGATGTAAGGGACAGTTTCCAAATCAGGGATACTACATACAAGTTAAGTGATAAATATTCCCGTATTTCAAAAAGGGTGGGTTGTTTAGCCCAGTGTAAACAGTGTCCAGCATTTTATATTGGATAGACTACGCGGATGCTCAAATAACATATTTATGAGCATTTGTTTGATATTTGTAAATGTAAGACTATCAATGCTTTATGTAAGCATATTGAGAGAGAGGGCACACTCAGTTTTTTGTTTATGGTTGTTGAACGAGTAAGGAAGGATCCCCAGGGAGTAATTACAGATGAACTTCTTGAAAAACGGCAATTAGAATAGCACTTAAAATTAGATGTCACAAATCCCCTCTGGTTAAATGAATCATGTTCTTTTTATTGTATTTTAAAGTTAAAATACTATAATGGCTGAATATGCATTTCATTTTCAATTGGTTTTAATTAATTGTTAGATTTTTCCAATTTAATAATTATGTAGTAGGTAAGATCAAGGCATTGGATGTTGTGTAATCATGTGACTTTTTGAATTGCTATTTTAATGAATTGTAAGGTTTTTTTTTATTGTTCTGAAGAAGTTCCAAGTGATGGAATAAAAGTGCTCAGCTTTGGAATAAAGTTTTTTTTTTTTTTTTTTTTTTATATCAAGCCGTTGTCAGTTGTGTCTACAGCAAGTTTGGTGTGATTACAGTACTGTATCACAAACACAGTTGACAGTACCATTTCCCAAATTCTTCAGGTTACTGATTCCTGAAAAGTTACCTTGGGCTTTGGTCCCAGTGTTGGATATTTCTGTAATGACTGCAGTAAGAAAATTAAGTATGTAAACTTCTCGTTAACTTTGCTTTAAAAACATTTATTACTCTTCTCAGATAATTGCACTTCATGATATATATAGAACCGTTTCAAACTTCTGTGGTTTTATAGCACATAAATTTAATGCAGGGGCTTCCATTACGAATAGTATGTGTCAGGTTTTAGTATGTTAACTGCAGAAATGTCTGGTAGTGGTGACATTCTCCAAGTATTATTGCAGATGCTAGTTTTTCTCTTTGCATGCACGTTCACCATTTTTTTTGTTCATTTGACATAGGAATGTGAATATTGAAGTGTAACCTATTTATTTTTTTTTAACTTTTATACTGCAGACTTTTCTGAATATGTTTGTTGACAGCAATCAAGATGCACGAAGAAGTTCAGTAAATGAAGATGATAATCCACCATCTCCTATTGGAGGAGATATGATGGATTCATTAATGTCACAGCTTCAGCCACAACAGCAGGTACTTTTTTCTGTGTTATTTCTGTCCTTGTGCCTACCCACAGTCAAGCCTTCCCTCGATCGGACAAAGCATATTCATCTGCAGCTCTGGAAATTCCACCTGGAACCGAGGCAAGGGCTTTCCAATTTGGAGGGTGTGCTGATATAGGCAACTATAATGGTGCTTTGTGCTTTCATTGACATCCTGGCAATTACAGTATTTTGATGCTGTCTCCCTAAAACCTGCGGGAAGGGGGGTTGTGCAAACTCTTATCACCATCATAGCTTACAGTGTCCTCCCTTTTCAAGTGCATACATCTGCACACTCGGTTTGAATGTTACCACCCATTAGTGGCTGTTTAGTGAGCTTAATGACTGCTCCCAGGCAACCTCTCCATATTGCTGCCCCTCCTCTAAGGAGAAAGCATCAGTATGTACAGCTGATTCTGCCCCTTCTTCCCCAGGATGGGCCTGTTCATCCTCAAAATAAATGTTAAGCACTTGAACCATTAGTCAAAATTTGGTCACCTGAACTGTGATCAGGGTTTTATCTCTATGCATCATTGGTGCTGGCACATAGCAGTAGGTAAAACATAAACTACTACACTAAATGAAAAAAAAAAAAAAAAAAAAAAACTAATATAAACAAATAAAAACCTGGCAGACTGAGGAAAGGTAAAAATCAGCACAATGAAATCAATATTAGGACTTGCAGACTGAAATGGTAACGAGCTACATTTATTAGACCGTAAAGGATAAAGGATAAATGCTTCCGTCCTTTTACATAGGACTTCATCGGTTAATAAAAATATTCCAAACACTTGTATTTAAAACCCCCTCCACGAATCACATGATCCAAAAGGATACAAAATAACCTTTCCATTAAAGACATATCTCATTATTCCTTTAAAAGCACATAACAGTACATAAACTTATAAAATGCAAAACAAATAACTATAAAAATGTAAAAGTATATGTAAATATATACACACATACATATTTTAATTGAATATTATTAAATATTAAATAAAAAGGAAAACTTAATTTATCTAGAAAGTGATTTCATCCTTAAAACACAGTTAACCACACAGTATTCATTTAACCCACGACAAACATATGCATTTAGGTAGAGTTGCAAAGATAATTCCTTCTGTTCTAAAAGCAAAGAACTAGAACCACCCCTTATTCCTTCTTCTTTCTTCTATGCAGTCAATAGCCATAAATTTAAAAGTGTGACCCTCACATTCCACCACATGTTTAGCAAGTGTATTATTCACCTTGCCTGTCTTAATACTTATACTCATGTTGATATATCTGCTCCCTGAGCCGTCTATCGGTTTTGCCCATGCAAAAACATGTGCAACATTGACAGAGGGCCACATATACTACTCTTTGTGTTTCCCAATTAAACTTCCCTCGAATCCGGTATTCTTCCCCCCAATCTCAGTTTGTCCCTACTGTAATTAATGTACAGAATGAACAAAAAACACATTTCTTCATTAATGAACCCTTCTTTGTAGTCCCTGTATCTTCCAATAAGTTTTTAAAGATCCTAACCCCGACCACTCTTGGTTCTCATCCCCACTTTACTTTTAACATTCTGATCCTCAGTAAACAAAACCTAATTTTTATTTAAATTCTGTCCAATCATTCTCATATCCAAACAAAATGTGGTGATAAAATTCATGTTAAACTCCTCCTTACTCCTAATTATTGATGTTTTTAACTCATCAGTATCACCCCCCACCTTCACCATTCAAGATGGATTTTAAATAAACGTGTGCTCTGTTATTGCTCACTTATAAAAATAATTCATGCAGCAAATCCAATGGGTATCCTCTTTTTGTAAACATTCCAATAAGTGTATTACACTCCTCGATAAGTTGTTGGTCCAGAGAAACCATTCTGGCCGCTCAAACTAACTGGCCTTTCACTGTGGATTTTTTTTGATGTAATGGATGTACACTAGCAAAATGAAGGAAGCTATTAGAAAAAGTCTCCTTCGTATGAATTTTTAATGTAAACCTTTGGTTATCCGTATCTTTTTTCAAACATACATCCAGCTACAGTGCTTAGTCAGTTTTTACCTCACAAGTAAAGAAAAGGAAATCAGTTGTGTTAATATAATTCATAAAATGTACTATATTTGCTTTTTTATCCCTCCAGTGATTATCATTTTTCTGCATTTTTTTGCTGTCTTTAGCTAATTCCGCCTAAAACGCCAATTTTTTAGAGTTTCTGTGATTTAAAAAGCTTGTTTCAGCTACATATTGTACTTATTTTACTGCCTGCACTTTAACAAAGTCATTTTTGTGTTTAAATTACCTGTTTAACTGTTGTAGGCTACACACTCAAGTGTGATAGCCATTTCTGTGCATTTAAAGTGTTTTTTTATTGTATCTGCTTTATTTTCTGAAAAAAAATATATACTTGTTTTCCCACCTTTCTAAGCTAGTTTAGTCCAGTTTTCAGGTTAGTGCTGAATTCAGGGCTGTGTTACAAGTTTCTGTGTTTGCCCATACCTTACTTGGATAAAAGGAAGTTTCTCTGTTCACTGTGAGAGAGGGAGCTTTGAGCAGCCTATCTGTCCCTGGAGGCGTGGTTTCAGCCCAGTAATTAGTAGTTTATTGGCCATTTTGGGCTAATTTCTATCTCTTTCATTTCCCTGCTATAAAACCCGCATTTCAGTGGTTTTGCTCGCCGGGCAGCACCAGTTTGCTAGGGTATAACTATTCCCGGCTCCACAAAGTGTACTCTTCAATTTTTCCCTTGGAACTAGACAAACTTTCAACTTAAACACTCAAATCATTCACTTCTCATCCCTGCACTTTCCCAAAACTCATAGCAAGCACTAATAAACCTTAGCACTAGACCCCCCTATACTGTAGAGAAGAACAAGGCTCTCTGTTCGACCTTACCAGCCAATCAGTAAAACAGTTCACTGTACCTATCCAGGCATGTCCAAAGGGCAGTTTCAGGTGTACTCTCCAGTCCAACTGGTGAATCTGGGCATTTTGAGGCAATGTTACAATTGCCTCATGTGCACAGACAACCCTCTCCTCCTACCACCAAACACTAATACATGAGAGAGATGCAATTATACAGCCAAACTGGAGGCTAAGCTCTCTCAACCCAAGACTGGACCAGGCAGTCAAGAGGAGAAGGGAATTACTTGCATCACACCACCAGTCTCACATAGACCTATGAAACCAGCACTGGCAAAAAACACACACAAATACACAAAAACATACTCGGAGGCTCTAAATAAAAATTTGCAAAAGCAACAGAGACCTCCAAAGTAGACATCCAAGCAACCTCCACCCCCCCCCCCCAACACAAACCATGAAACACATACTTCACAAAAAAAAAGTGTGCCACACAATCACAGCCCTTAAGGCAAAATAACATACCCAACACACTTGTAATAGGTGACTCTATACTCAGGCACACTGACGTCCCACTCACTAGGCTGAACAAGGAGACGGTTACTGTTAGTTGCCTGTCGGGTGCCAGGATCCGCCACATAACACAAGCACTCGGGTCACTCCAGAACAAGTACAGATATGACTCTGTCATTGTCCGTGTTGGTGTGAGTGACCTGAGCCATACCTCACTGGACTACATGAAAAGAGACATGGAGGAGCTCTCTTATCACGTAGCCCTGGCTGGTATTACCCTGACGCTGAGTAGCATCCTGCCCTCACCAAGAATTATACCACGGTATAGAGAAAAAATTATCAATTTCAACAATTGGCTAAGCGTCTGGTGTCATTCAAAGGGGATCCAGTGTCTGTCAGCCTGGGATGACATTCTTGACAAGCCACACTGCTTTACTAGAGACTGCTTGCACCTGTCACCCTTAGGCTTTCGAATACTAGCCAAGGCTTTTGCCACCCCCATAGTGCCTTTTTTAGGCAAGGCTCAAAAGACAAACCCACCGCCGTAAATAGCACAAGTAGCAAAAAACTGAGGGTAATGCTGCTCAATGCCAGAAGTCTAAACCTCAAAATGCACGCACTCTAGACACTCCTCAGTATGGAGAAAATCAATATATGTGCAGTAACAGAACCTGGTTTAAGGTTGCAAAGAGCACCCCAGCACTACCAGGCTACAACTCATACCATACAGTTCGGCCACAAAACCCGGACCGAAATACAAAAGGCGGGGGAGTATCCATATTCATCAAGGATACCCACACCTGCAGGTTAGTGGCACAGCACGATGCTTCAGAGATCATTCACGTGCAACTAACAACGGGCAAAACTGCTATTCAAATTATAGCTTGCTACAGATCACCCACCATGTCCAAGGACCCCCACTCCGCATTTGGAAACACTGGGAAACATAAAGGTCCTACCAAACATCCTGATATTGGATGATTTCAATTATCCAAACATTAACTGGGAGAACTACTCAAGTACGAACTCCCTGGCCCAACATTTCCTAGAATTTATAAACTCAAATGCCCTGGATCAACTGGTTAACACCCCCACCAGAGGTGACAACATATTGGACCTGGTCATCACCAACATGGGCGACCGGTGTTCCACACCGGAGGTCAACCCCTCACTGGTTAGATCTGACCATAAACTAATCACTCTGGATATTCACATTCCACCACCACCCCCGGTCAAAGAAACCACCGTGAAAATTTTTTCAAAAGCAAACTTCACGTTACTTAAGACCAAGGTGGGAAGTTTCAAAGCCCCCATGCTAAAGGATAACGCTGTCCAAGCTGCAAAATCCTTTACTAATGCACTCTACGGGCACCTACAAGAATGCATGGATCGTGCTATCCCAAACAAAACCAAGACTCACTCCTCCAAGAAAAGGAAACAAGTCTGGTGGACCCCTGCCATACAATAAAAGGAGGAAACTAGTACAGAAAAGAGTAAAATCCCAAGAAGAGAAGACATCCCTGATCAGTGTCAGCAAGAAACTACGTTCCCTCATAAAATCACCCAAGGCTAGCTTCGAAAGAAAAATTGCCATGGAATCTAAAGATAATCACAAGGCATTCTTTAGCTATGTATGTAGCAAGAATCTAAGGGCAATTCTCAGATCTGCTCGGAGTTAGTGCAGAATGGTACAAAATACACTGAACCGACTGATATAGCCAACATCCTGGCAGACATGTTTAGTGCAAACTTCACCCCCAAAAGGGCCCATAACTATACCAGAGGAATGTAGTGCCCCTGAAATCACAGACACTCAGGTTAAAACAGCCCTCTCCAAAGCCAAAAACACATAATCAATGGGACCGGACGGTGCCCCAGGCTGCGTCCTACATGAGCTCAAAGATGAACTAATCCCTCACCTAAACACACTGTTTAAACTCAGCCTCTCCACAGGCTACGTGCCCACAGAGTGGCGCACAGCACCGGTTATTCCACTCCACAAAGGTGGAGCCACAACAGACCCCGGGAACTATCGCCCTGTAAGCCTGACTAGCTTGGTCTGCAAAGCTATGGAGCGCATCATCATGAATCTCATTAACAGAGACATTGGAAACCTCCAAACACTGGACCCAGCCCAGTTTGGCTTTAAGGGCAGATCATGCCTCCTAAATCTGGTGGACTTCTTTGAGACAGATACCAAGGCTATAGACGAGAGAAAGGTGGTACACACAGCCTACCTAGACCTTGCAGTGGCCTTCGACACCATTCCCCACTCAGGTATTACGGACAAGCTCACCAGCCTGAACATAAACCCCCTATGTCACAAGATGGGTTGCAAACTGGCTCACGGACAGAATCCACATGGTAAGAGTTGCAGGAGCTAGTTCTGACTGTAAACCGGTTACAAGTGGTGTTCCCCAGGGCTCAGTCCTAGGACCCCCTCCTGTTTGGCATATACCTCTCAGAGGTACAGGAAAGCACAGGAGGACTATGGCTCACCAAGTTCACAGACGACTGCAAACTAGGGGCTATAATTGACTCTCCGGCTGACACAGACATCCTCCAAAAGGTTCTCACTGAGACAGATACATGGTGTCAAGCTAAATGCCAAAAAGTGCATAGTCATCGCCTTTGGAAAAAACAAATTACCCACAAACTACCACATAGGTGGTAGCCCCCTAAATACGGAAGACATAATAAGGGATCTGGGGACCCAAGTAGATAGTAACTTCTCCTTTGATAATCACATTGCCAAAGTGGTTAGAAAATCCTTCTATGTGGCCCACCTAATCACAAAAGGGTTTGCATCCAGATCGAAAGAGGTCATTGGGCCCCTCTATGCATCACTCATCAGACCCATCATAGAGTACAATGCCCCATTTGGGATGTACCTTACAAGACACCTGCAACAACCGGAAAGACCACAGAAGTTCCTCACCGAGGATCACTGGCCTCAAGCAGATGCCCTATGCAGCTCGACTGAAGAAACTCCAGCTGTACTCTGTTGCATACCGCCTACTCAGAGGTGATCTCTGCCTGACATACAAGGCCATGTCCAACCCAGAATTGATGGACATGCTCCACCTAAAGAAAACCATATCCCCTCGAGCCACACGCTCCAGGGATCTAAACCTTACCACAACAATAAATAGGATGTGCTGGAGGGATAGATTCCTGTCCCAGAGACTTCCCATGCTCTGGAACAAGATTCCAATCTGCATTAGGCAGAGCTCCTCGCTA
The DNA here is from genome assembly GCF_019279795.1 of Protopterus annectens. NCBI lineage: Eukaryota > Metazoa > Chordata > Ceratodontiformes > Protopteridae > Protopterus > Protopterus annectens. The sequence goes on along the minus strand of NC_056735.1, from coordinate 356,592,693 downwards.
ACCCTCTTCAAGAGAAACCTTGATGAGTGGATGGGAAACAGAAAGTTTACCCCAGGGATCACTTCAATGGCTCTGCTGAACAGTGGCACAGGGAACTAATCTAAGAGGGTGGCGAAAGCCAACACATTCCGGCTAGGCTTATAAATGCCTTCGGGCAGATAGCCTAGTACCTACCTATGAACCTATAAAATAAACATGTCATCCAAGTAACGGGTACATAGATATCTTGCTTATCAGGTTATTGCCAAAAATACATTTCCTTTCCCACTGAGCCATTAAGATGTTAGCAAAAGTAGCTCCCACAAGAGAACCCAATACTACTCCCATTTTTTGTAAATAAAATTAACCTGCACAAGTCAAATAATTATTGCTAAGCAAGTTAGCCGTGGTGGTGCAGCGGTAACGTTGTTGCCGCACAGCAAGAGGTTCTCCTGTTCGATTCTCAGCTGGAGTGCCTTCTGTGTGGAGTCTGCATGTCCTCCCCACGGTCAAGTGGCATTCGAAATGCATGTGTGAATGGGTGTACCTCCGCTGAAGGTTGGGCGTCGGGCTGGCAACTCGGCACCATAAAAATCTACTGCCAATCATTAGTGGACCAGAGTTCCGCTGTGCCAACCCCTAACCAGGAAAAGCCTAAAAAACAAACAACTAAATTGAAAAGTTCTTCATAAAGATTTATCTTCTCTTGTGTAAAACCTTTATTTAATAAAAAATCAGTCATCCATTGAATGCCTACATCTTTGGGGATGACTGTATATAGGTCTTTAATATTAGTAGTCAGAAATATTTCTTCTTTCAAATCCAGACTATTAATACTCAAAGAAAAGTCCAAGAATCTTTACATATTTGTTTTTCATCTTGAAGTGCCTCTTTTAACCTACTATTCAAAAACTTTGCTCATGCATATGTAATAGATTGTCTTCCATCTATTATTGGTTGTAAGAGTGGGTCATTTAAATTCTTATGGATTTTGGGGGTACTGAAAATAACCGGGATTAAGGGGACGTCATATAGAAATAGAAGGGTCTGTATCACTTCGTCGAAACGGCAGAAGTCCGAAAACCATATGTTTAAACTTCTAACCTCGAAGTGCAAAATCATCGAAGGCTTAGAACAGCGATTTTTTTTCTCAGGGGAAAAAAATGCTGTTCCAAGAAACACAAACACAACACAAGCACACCAAAAAAACAGCAATCCACACACATACACTTAAAATCCTACATCTAACCCTACACTAAACTGTACATACACTACTATCTATCCACTTACCTTAACCCAACCCTAAGGTCCGTCACTATCGCACACTCACCTGACCCGCGCCCTAACCCTAACTCACCTTCCCACCCTAAAGTCTGTCACTATCCCACCCTAACCCTAACGTCCACACAATCACACACTTACCTGAACCCGACCCGTAACTTTCCACCACAGTGCTGAAAATCGCGAAGCCACAGAAACGGCCCACCAAATTCTTTCCCTGGGAAAGAATTCGGTGTTCCGTGGCTTCGCTATAATCAGTTTTCGAACTTCACAGTTTGAACATATGGTGTTCGAACTGCTGAAGTTTTGACGAACTGATAGGAACCCCAAATAGTTATATAAATCGACATCAGTACTGTGCTCTATAACCATAACTTTTAATTGCATGTAAATCCTCATATATACATTTACTTGGGCTTTAGAAACTAATTTATAGGTATCCATTTCTAAAATTTTAAACATCTTGTTATAATCATGAGCATCCATTGTGACCTTTATGGTTTAATAAATGTAGTTAGTTATTGTTTGTCTGCAAGTCTTAATATTGATTTCATCGTGTTGATTTTTACCTTTCCACAGTCTGCCGGGTTTTTATTTGTTTACATAGCAGTAGGTAATTAGTTGCATTGTATAACAGTTAAACTGTGGCAAAGTCAGATGAGATCTGAGCAGGGAGTTGTAGATCCCCCCAGTCCTTGAAAGTATTTCTTCTTTGTAAGGTAAGTGTCAAAAACAAAAGGTTGTTGATTTTCTTTTTATAAAGAATATTACATTTAAATGGAGATGCTTTCTTAAATGTTCAGATGCCATGGGTTGCTGTCCAACAAAAAACAAAGGGTGCATTAATTTTGGACATTAACACAGTGTGCTGAATGAGACCTGGGTCTGCAGCTACTAACTAGTATTTAAAAAGTAACACCACTTTCTATTAATGTATTTTTTTATCAGCATGGAATAAAGTGTTTATTTAGGTTTATAGGAGGATCTGCAATATCTAAATATCTGACTTTTTTTGGAACTGTGAGCGTTGAGTTTTGGAATAATTGACAAATGTAAGCTTGATATACCTTCAAAGAAGTAAGTTAAAGAAGCTGTTATTAACGTGAAATGGCTAATCACATGCATCAGATGGCTTTATAACAACTTTTCATAAAAAGTGTGATTTTATTTGTCCAGTTGTTGAGTAAATAGCTTTTAGATCTTTACTAAACCACCATTCTCATACAGTGTTTATTCCTAAACCTAACACTAAGCTTAGTCTAATTAAAACTACTGCTATATATATATATATATATATATATATATATATATATATATATATGTATATGTATTTATATATATATATATATATATATATATATATATATATATATATATATATATATATATACATATATATATATATAAACTGATGTTAACGTGGATGCTCTTGTTTTGGCTGACAAGAATCCACTATTAGAATGTAAACATAGGCATAGGCCAACTAGGCGGCTGCCTAGGGCGCCACTCTGGCAGGGGTGCTTTTCCAGTATTTATTTGGTGTAGGTAGACCAAGATGGGGGGGGCACCAGGTAGTGTGGTTGGGGGCACCATGGAGCCCTTTTGCCTAGGGCGCCAGTTGACCTAAGGCCGCTCCTGAATGTAAACTAAGTATAACCATGTCATTGTGGCCTTTTGAAGGGAATATCGACACATGATAACAGTATAATTCCATAAAAGTTAAATATTGTGACAGCTGCAATGTCAGTATTAAGATTACTGCAGATCTCCTTATAAGCTTAAACAAACCCTTTTCTCTCTCTTTAGTTTCACTGTGATATCAGGATTAACTGGCGCATATATTCTTGCAAGTTTGAGCAAATTAGTTGCATTCAGATTGAGAATTGTTATTAGAGACTGTATCCTAGTATTCAAGCAGCTTCATTTGTACAGTGATTTTAACTCACTGGAGACACTTCTGATATTCTTGACAAACAGTATATGTATTTATTTATTTGCAGTTTGTTTGCCAGGATGGTCCATTGGGCCACAGGGAGCCCATTTTCAATGGAGTCCTGGGGAGAAAAGCTCCAAAACAGTACAGCATTATAAAATTACATCATAACATGCAAAAATTAAGAAAACATATACAATTATTACATGAGACTTAGAAAAATGCATGGTAACAACAGTTGCAGAAAATAGGCAATTGAGGGAGCTGATACTTGAAAAATTCCTCACTAACAAATTAAGGAGGTGGAGAGACCCTGGAGAGGTGGAGATATGCTCTAGAGAGAAGAGGAATGAAGGTCAGCAGGACTAAACCAGAACATATGTGTGTGAATGAGAGGGAGGAGAGAGGAATGGTGAGGATGCAGGGAGTAGAGGTGGCGAAGGTGGATGAGTTTAAATACTTGGGATCAACAGTTCAGAGTAATGGTGAGTGTGGAAGAGAGGTGAAGAAGAGAGTACAGGCAGGATGGAGTGGGTGGAGAAGAGTGTCAGGAGTGATTTGTGACAGACAAGTATCAGTAAGAGTGAAAGGGAAGGTCTACAAGAGGGTATTGAGACCAGCTATGTTATATGGGTTGGAGACAGTGGCATTGACAAAAAGGCAGGAGTCCGAGCTTGACGTGGCAGAGTTGAAGATGTTAAGATTTGCACTGGGTGTGACAAGGATGGACAGGATTAGGAATAAGTATATTAGAGGGTCAGCCCAGTTTGGAAGGTTTGGAGACAAAGCCAGAGAGGCAAGATTACGTTGGTTTGGACATGTGCTGAGGAGGGATGCAGAGTATATTGGGAAAAAGATGCTAAGGATGAAGCTGCCAGGTAACAGGAAAAGAGGAAGGCCTAAGACAACGTTTATGGATGTGGTAAGAGAGGACATGCAGGTGGTTGGTGTGACAGAGCAAGATGCAGAAGACAGGAAGAAATTGAAACACTTGATCTGCTGTGGCAACCCCTGACGGGAGCAGCTGAAAGAAGAAGTGGAGCAGATGTACTTATTACAGAAATTATATGGTTAGTGGAGACTATTAGCAGATGTAATTAGCTGTAGTGAGCAGTAAAGTCAAGGAAATTATGTAGGATGGGAGCAAGAGCATTCCCATTGTGAGGTTAGATATGAATGAAGTATGGTTTTGAAAATAGAGTCTGTTAGTGGTACGGATAAGTGGTAGGAGAGAATTCCAGTGGCGTGCAAGGCAGAAGGTTAGAAGATGTTTGCTTGGAGGGTGTGCAGGTTTATGTAGCTCTGTTAGATTTTGGAAGTTGGATCAAAGATGTCTGTTAGGTAAATGCATTTGGAAGGTAGAGGCAAGGGAGGGACAGAGAGTGGGGCTGAAAATGAGTTTATGTGCTTGGATAAGTCGAATATAGGTAAGATAATTGGGCAAATCAAGCCATTTCAGTTGGTGAAGGGAAATGCACTGATGGGTATTTGATCTGTGGCCAGTTGCAAATTTATAGATTTTATGGTAGCAGGAGGAGAGTTTTGACTTGAGTGAGGATTGCAGATTAGTAAAGAATAGATGGTTCCATACATAAGGGAAGGGATAAAGTATGTGTTAACAAGAACGAGCCTGGTGGAGGGAGGGATGAAACGGTTGTGGCGGTAAAGCATGCCAAGCTTCTTATGGTTTTTTTGATATTTGCATATAGATGGCTATCGAAATTTAGCTGATCATCAATGAGGATTCCTAACAGTTTAGCTGTGGAGAGTATTTCTAGAGGTGTGTTATTTTGGCTGGTGATAGAGAAAAAGTTTTTGTCAAGGGTGATGCTTTTAGAGGGGAGAAATATCATAAGTTTAGTCTTGGTTACGTTCAGTGCTAGATGGTTGTCTAGCATCCATTGTTCAGTGGAAGAGAAGGCTTCTTGTGTTGGTTTTGTTATTGAGGAGGTGGAGCTGGCAGAGCATATAATTGTCGAGTCATCGGCCTGTTGGATGAGGCTGGCGATAGGGATGCATGGTAGAAGTCATTAATAAAAATGTTGAAAAGAAGGGGACCTAGAATTGAACCCTGGGGCACACCTGTGGGAGTGTTTAGGAATGGTGAAATAGCTGTGTATTTCACTTAACTGCTTGTTGCCTATTTGATAGGCAACTGGTGAACCAGTTGATAGAGGAGTGGAATAGATTTACTTTAGAGAGTTTGGTAAAGAGAAGGTTGTGAGAGATGATATCGAAGGCTTTAGAGAGGTCTAAGAGGAGGGTGTATACAACATGACTGGAGTCCAGGGCTTTGTTTACAGTTTCTAGAAAGGAGAGGAGGGCGGTGGTGGTACTGTGGCCTGGACGGAATCCATGCTGGGTGGGAGTAAGGATGTTATTTATTAGGTAGGGAAGTAGTTGAAGGCAGACCTCCCAACTGTTCCGAATTACTCTGTTTTTACCGAGTTTTGGGGTCCAAATGAAGGGGTGCCACGATTCCCGAGTGGTACCCCTTCATTTCCGATTTTTTTTCTTTTGGTTTTCTAAATTTTTAAAATATCCCGCTGTCGGACCTGACATCATCACGTGTGCAGTGACGTCAGCGCAGTCAGGCTACCAGCCAGTCGGAATTGAGCTCAAGGAGCTCGCATCATCATTTCTGGCTGGCTGGCGGTTAAGTTAACGGCGGGAATTGCAAGCCGCAAAGCTGAAGAACAGAAGAGATGGACGGAGCCGGGATTAATGGCAGCAGCAGGATGGGGAACAGACAGAAGAGGGCCGGGGAATGGATACAGCGAGCCCATGGAGCCGGGATTAATGGCAGCAGGCGGGGATACAGCGAGCCCTGAAACGGAGCCGGGATTAATGGTGGCAATAGCAACATGAGGAACAGAAGAGGCCGAGCACTACCAGAGAGAGAGAGTGTGTGTATGTGCGTGTGTGTATGATCAGAGTTATACAGGTTATGCCTGTCATGTGGAGCCTGCAAGGGGGCTTGGCCATTCTGCAAAAAAAAAAAAAAAAAAAAAAAATCAAAGGAGGACAGTGACATTGAACATTTGCTGTTGCCATATTTTTGTACTTCTGTTTTGTAATTCTGCAACTTGCACTTACAAGTCCCAGAACTGCAGCAGGGAGCTTTTGAAAGATTTTGGCAATGGAGATCAAGTTTTCTGAGTTTTCGAATTCATTCATTCATTTACACATTCATTTTTATTACTTGCATAATCAAGTTTAGGACCCTGCCTACTCAGATATCAGTCTAAAGCACGATTAAGCTCTGGATATACAAGTGCAAACTCACACGCATCTTCATGCCTGTATGTAGAAATGAACAGGCACTCACACACACGTCTACACATAAATTATGACAGTGATCTGATACTTTTAAATACTGAAGCAACTCATTGTTCAGGTGAAAAGTGCTTATCAATGTTTCCCTGCAGCTTTATGATTTTTGTTTCCACTCACTGGGAAAAGATTTCTTTGAATAGTGATTAAGCCTCATGGTGGTGCTTGCTTATCCTTAAGCTTGTTTTGGACACAGCCATTAATAAACATAGTGTCATTTAGTTTAATTCTCATTAACCCGCATGACATGAGAATGATATTGAACCTTTAAGCTAGCTCATGTCCTGCTGACTTCATAAAGATTTTTCATGTTTTAGCATCAGAATATTTCCACAGCACATGCATATAGAACAGGAAGGCAGTGCATAGTGTATTTTGCTCAAACAAGACTGGGCTCCTTCCTGAAATAGCGTTGCTACATATTTACCTAAAGTGTCTTCAGTGTGAAATAAATTACTTGTTACAACTTATTATATATCTAACATGACAACTGTGAACACAAGAAGACAGAAGCTACAATATGAACGGAACTCCGATGGATGAAGTAGTGTCCGAACATGAGAGAGAGAGGCTGCCTGTTTACACAGCTAGGAAGGGTCATCAGGTATTACAGTTACAGCACAGGAATACGTTTTTCTTAAGCTGTGTGTCAGTAAGCCAGCAGTTATATATAATCATACAACTCATACTAGGTCTTAGAGGTTTCTCAATAATTGTTAACTTTCAAGATTCTACACATTAATAATTTGGCTTAATGTTATTCTACTAAAACGATGTCTCATGCTTCACATGGGCTGGCAACTTGGCACATAAAAATCTACTGCCAATCATTAGTGGACCGGAGTTCCGCTGTGGCGACCCCTAACCGGGAAAAGCCGAAAGACACAACAACAACAACATTACGTGCTGAGTTCTTCTTGATAACTTTGCTTTTTGATTTGTTTTTGATGACATAAATGCAAAGCACTTATTTGGCAGAGTTACATTTTTTTTTTTTTTAACATTTGTTAACTGGGAAAGTCCGACTTGGAACAAACCAATTTTCAGGGGAGGCCCGAGGAGAAATGCTCCAGACTCATGTCTTTGTAACATGGGAGGAAACAAGAACACAGGGAGAAAATCCACATGAACACAGGGAGAACATGCAGACTCCACACAGAAGGCAGCCCAGCCAAGAATTGAACCAGAGAACCTCTTGCTGTGAGATGACAATGCAAACCGCTACACCACTGCACCGTCCTCAACATGTTGCAGCTAACCAAAAATAGCACTAGCAGAACAAATTACATAACCAAAATATTTCTTGAGGTTATATTCTCCTGACAACTGAATTATCACATAGTATATTAAAATATTGCTGGTATTTATTGAAGAAAAATATAAGTTGTGGACTTAACTCGTTATTGGAGGTTCAGATATGTCACAGGACATTCAGTTTAATTTAGTTGTCCAGTGAGTACAGACAGATGGGTGTGATTGTGGAAGCAGACTTTTATGATGGAAAAGTTCTGAATTGGGCAGATTTGTCATTATTGGTTCATGTGTTTTGTTTCATTGCCTACAGTACAGATTACTGGTAAAATGTTCAAACAAATTTAAAATGCGCTCCAACGTGTGTTGTATTATACAAGGAATATAATTTAATAAAGTCAGGAAGGTGTATAAAGAAAAGAACACGTGTATGTTTCTTGTTTTGTGTGCAAGGGGCCAATGATTTGGAAACAGCCCAAAGGTAATCTTTATCCACCACTGGCCAGATGCATTTTCTTTGGATGTGGTGTGGGTTTCAATGAATGTGAGTTTCAAGGGCAAAGTTTAATGTCAAGCCTATTTTCATTGTGACACAGTATTGCTTTGTTTACCAGATGATGTCTTTGTGTTTCTGCATTGTTGCGCTGTAAAATGTAAAAATAAAATTCAAATCATAGTAGAAGTAAAGCAGTATGCATACATTAGTGTTTATGGTAAATGGGGCAAAATAGCCAGGTAACAGGACACTGGAGTGGCTGCAGGGGACTCTGGTCTGGTGCCATGTTTTGGTTGTCTGTTCAATTTGCGTTCGAAAGTTGGTATCCCACAATTCCGTTGGAGTGGGTGGGGCTACAGAATTATGTATGCAAATTAGATGTTAATCAGCGTACAGATTTGTACCTATTTTTCATGGGCTTTGTCCAAATTTTTGATATTTCCAGGTTGAGAGGTATGGTTGAAGGTGAAAGCATTTTTCGAGAAGTTTTGAAATAGGGGATGATAAGATAGCAATGGGACGGAAGTTAGAGATGCCATCGTTGTTGCCACCCTTGTGTAGTGGAATAATATAGGTCTTTTTCCAGAGCTGGGGAACATGGGGTTCTGAAATTGATCGATTTATTAGGATGCAGATAGGGAAGGCAATGGCTTTTGCGGCTATCTTTAGGAAGTAGGAGGGTATCTCATCGGGGACATTAGAACATGGCTTCAAGTTTAGAAGTCTTTTTATGAAATAGATGGGGATAGGGTTCATGGAGAAGGCAGGAGGTTGGGAGCTAGAGGTATTGGAGGAGAAGGGGATATGTGGGGAAGCAGGATTATTAGCGAAGGATGATGTTAGTTTGGCTATGGATTTGATAAAGAATGAGTTGAATTGTGTAGCTATGACTGAGTCGGTGGCATTTGGGTCAGGGCATGGGTTTTCTTTTTTACCTGGATTAAGGAGAGAGGAGATTCCATCCCAGAATTTTCTAGGGTTGTTGTGATTGGTTTGGAGTGTGGAGTAATAGGCTCTGCGGTCTGAAATCAGTTTTTTAACTGTGTTGCAAAGTGTTTTATATTCATTAAGGTAGGTGGTAGTTTTAGTTTTATGGTAGGGTTTCCAAGCTTTAGCACAGAGTCGCATGGTGGCTAAGGTATTCTTGGTTAAGCGGGGACGGAGTTATTTTTTATGCTTTCTGTTTTCCAGGGAGCAGTGGAGTCTAGCAGTTTCAACAAGATTGTATACTGAAGTAGGTAACAGCATTATGTAGGGATAAAGTTTTAGTGGGCTCCAGTTGGTACTTTTTAGTGCATCTGAGAATGCAGTGGGGTCAAAGTTTTTTAGGTGCTGAACAGTGGTGTAGGTGTGGGATAGTTGTAGGTAGGAGGGAAGACGATGGGCGAACGTGGGAAGGTAGTCACCAAGTGGATCTGAAAGGGTACCACTGTCAGAGATGTAGTGGGGATAGGAAACTAGAATCCAGTCTAGGGTGCTACCAGAGAGTAAGTGTTTGGAAGGTCTAGTTGTGGAGTTGATGAGTTGAGTAAAGTTATCAAGATTTATATTTAGGGAGTTAGCTGGAGATTGAATAGTGTCCCAGTTTATGTTAGCATCACCCAGGATTATAGTTTCATTACTAATATTGGCAGAGAACCAGGAGAGGATGTTCTGGAGAATTTGCACATTGTCACCAGGAGGGATGTAGAGGGTGTCAATGCAGATTAGTTTTATTCATTTGAAGAAGGGCTGGAATTAATTCAGCATTACTAAATTTGGGAATAGATTTGGAGTAGGGGTAATTGAGAGGCATGAGGAGTAAAGGATAGTGACGCCTCCCCCTTTTTTGTGTGTTCTGTCTTTTTTCTCATAATACAGTAGTTGGATGGTATCAATTTTGAGTCATGTATGTAAGGTTTAAGCCGGGTTTCTAAGATGGAAAGAATATCCAGTTTATTATGGAGAAGCCAGGCATGGAGGTTAGAGATTTTGTTACATATGCTCTGAGCACTTAGTGCTATGAAATGGAGGGATCTGCCAGCTGAATGGGGGGTGAGATGGGAAATTAGAGTTGTGTGAGGGAGAGGGGCCAGGGTTTTGGTGAATGTCCCCAGAGACGAGAATAAAGATTAAATTATGAGTGTGGGAGGAGAGGTATTTAAATAGCTTATTATCAATTGTATGGGTTGTAAGCTTTATAGAGATGGAGCTAGCAGATATTGGAGTTGTGTTTTGGGGCTGACTTATTAGATTGTAGGGGAAGAGTGTGATGTTGTTGAGGGAGTAGAGGCCAGGGGATATGCAGGTGTAGTGGTGCGTGTGAGATAAGTAAGATGAGATGAAGTGAAATGAGAGGGTGTGATATGCAGAGAGAGGTCTGGTAAGATGATGTAAGTAGGATAAGGAGATGAGACGTAGTATTAGAATTAGGAACAAGGCTGGTTTGGTAGGCATGGTATTTATTAGGAAAGGTTGGAGCTTGGTTTAAGCTGAGAAGGTGTTGGGACAGTGTATTAACATTTCTGCAGTTTGTTTCTAAGTAGTGGGGATATTTGTAGCATTTCCATATTCAGGCTTGTATTTGGGCCTAGTGTTTGTGGAGGCTGTGTGTCTGAGCACATATTCAGGGACAACTTGGTTTAGCCAAAGCCATCAGGCATTTCAGTGAGAGAGAATTGTTTGAGGTCATTGGCTGACTGAGGTCACCTGGACTACAGCTTAGACTAAGCACCTCATTGGTTCTTTTGAGATTTCTTTCTTAAAAGCTGTCTCAGGTTTCAACTTTCTGTTACCTAAGAAGTTCAGTTGTGAGTGTTCTGCCATTTCACACTGAGCTAATCGAAGGAAGGACACTGAGCAAACTCGGGAGCTATAATATATAACATTAAGTATCCTGTTTTTGTTTATTTTGTTCTTTATTTCTTTGTTATTTATAGCACTTTGTGTACTGTGCATTTTTCTAGCTAGTTTCACTGTGTGTGAGGTATTAACTGGAAATTGTCCACTTTTATTAAGCATCTGTTGGGTTGTTTGTTTCTGATAACTTGTTGCAGTTAAACTCTTTTTTCTAGAGGCTCCTTTAGCTGTTTAAAACTTTCATTTAAAGGCTCACTGCTGCTTTTCAGCTGTGAGAAACATTTCTACAGTTTGTTTCCCTCCCTCCCTCCCTGTTGGTATAGTTTATAGTTGGTGGCTTTGCAGTTGCCCGCCCCTAGTGTAAATTTGATCTGGGACCCTCCTCCCAGTCTAGTGTCATTACCTCATTCTACCCAGTACAGGGAGAACATTTGAGAAGGCCAATCAGCTTAGTTTCTGCTACTCCTTTCTCTCTCTCCACTAAAAAAAAAAAAAAAAGTTTCAGCACTTGTTCAGAACTTATTGTAAGCACTAAATAAGCTACAAATTACTACAGCACTCCACTTTCCTCACTGTCTAGAGGAAAGCAGATTCTAGTACTTAAGAAATAAGCACCTATCCAGGCATGTCTAAGGGTCAGCCCCTGGTGTTTTCTTCTGTCTGCCTGATGAATCTGGGCATCTTGGGGCAATGCAGTAATTGCCTCTAATGTACACAGACAACCCTCTCCTTCTACCATCCAACACTACAACCTGTGAGAGATGCACTTATATAGCCAAACTGGAAGCAAAGCTCTCTTCACCCAAGACTGGACTAGACGGTCAAGAGGAGAAGGTAAACACTTGCACCACACCACACTCAGCACATAGTCCCTCAAAACCTACACCACCAAAACACACACATAGAAACACAAAACACACACCTACATTCGCGGAGGCTCTCAGTAAAAACCTGCCCAAGCAACAGGGACCTCCAAAGCAGAAACACAAGCAACCTCCACCCCCCCAACACAACCCAAATGACACATAGCCCACAAACTCAGTGTGCCACTCAACCACAGCCCATAAGGCATAACAACGTACCCAACACTCTAGTCATAGGTGACTCTATAGTCAGGCACACTGATGTTCCACTCACCAGGCTAAACAAGGAGAAAGTTACTGTCAGCTGCCTGTTGGGTGCCAGGATCCGCCACATAACCCACACACTCAGGTCACTCCACAACAAGTACAAATATGACTCTGTCATTGTCCATGTTGGTGTGAATGACCTGAGACGTACCTCCTTGGACTACATGAAAAGGGACATGGAGGAGCTGTCCGATCTTGTAGCCCAGGCAGGTATGACCCTAGCCCTGAGTAGCATCCTGCCATCACCCAGAATGATACCACAGTACAAGGACAAAATGATTGACTTCAACAATTGGCTAAGCTTCTGGTGTCATTCTAAGGGGATCCAGTATCTGTCTGCCTGGGATGACATGATCGACAAGCCACGATGCTTTGCCAGAGATGGCCTGCACCTGTCGCCCCTGGGATTCCGGATAATGGCTAAGGCTCTAGCCACCCCTATAGTGCCTTTTGTAGACAAGGTTCAAATGACAAATTCACCACCCTAACAGGTACAGACAAGAAGAATCTGAGGGTATTTCTACTCAATGCTAGAAGTCTAAACCTCAAAATGCACTCTCTCGAGGCACTCCTTAAAATGGAGAACATCGACATCTGTGCAGTGACAGAGACCTGGTTCAAGGCTCCAGAGAGTACCCCTGCATTACCAGGCTATAATTCATACCACACCTTTCGGCGACCTAACCTGGACCGAAACACTAAAGGCGGAGGCGTGTCTATATTCATTAAGGATATCCACACCTCCAGGCTAGTTGCTCAGCATAATGCATCCGAGATTATCCAAGTGCAACTAACTCTGGGCAAGACCGGAATCCAAATTGTAGCTTACTGCAGATCCCCCACCATGCCCCAGGTTTCCCACTCCTCATTTCTTAATACACTGGAAAATATTAGGGTACAACCTAACACCCTAATAATGGGTGATTTCAACTACCCTACCATTAACTGGGAAAACTACTCATACCATTTCTTGTGCTCAACGTTTTCTGGAATTCATACATTCCAATGCCATGGATCAAATTATCTACACCCCCACCAGGGGCAGCAATATCCTAGACCTGGTTATTACCAACATGGGCAACCAGTGCTCCACACCAGAGGTCAATTCCTTGTTGGTCAGATCCGACCATAAGCTAATCACCCTTGACATCCACATCCCTCCCCCACCCCCCATTAGGGAAACCACAGTAAAAAATTTCTCCAAAGCCAACTTCACGCTTCTTAAGACAGAAGTGGCAAACTTCATGACACCCATGCTGACGGACAATAGAGGTATGACTGCTGAATCCTACACAAATGCACTTTATAAGCACTTACATGAGTGCATGGATCATGCAATCCCTAACAGAACCAAGATGCTATCCTCCAAAAAAGGAAGCCAATCTGGTGGTCCCCTGCCATAAACAAACTCTACAACAGAAGAAAGAAACTGTTGCAAAAAAGAGTAAAATCCCATGATTAGAGAAACTCCCTGGTCAGTTTCAGTAAGAAGCTGAGATCCCTCATAAAATCCTCCAAAGCTAGTTATGAAAACAAAATCGCCACTGACTCTAAAGACAACCAGAAAGCATTCTATAGCTATGTCAAGAATCTCAATGGCAACACTCAGATCTGCTCTGTGTTACAGCACAATGGCACTAAATATACAGAACCAATGGATATTGCCAACATCCTGGCAGATAGGTTCAGTGCTAACTTTACCCCTCTGTCATCCCCTAAAGGGCCCATCTCTATACCAGAAGAATGCAAAGTTCCTGTAATCACAGCTGCACAGGTAAAAAACACACTATCCAAAGCCAAGAACACAGCATCCATGGGACCTGACGATATCCCAGGCTGTGTTCTACATGAACTACAGAACGAACTGGCACCCCACCTAAGTACCATGTTCAGTCATAGCCTCACCTCAGGCTATGTGTCCACTGAATGGCGCACAGCGACAGTTATCCCACTTCACAAAGGGGGAGCCACCACAGACCCCGGAAACTACCGCCCCATTAGCCTAACGAGCCTGGACTGCAAGGCTATGGAGCGTATCATCATGGAACTTATAAACAATGACATTGGTAATCTCCAAACTCAGGACCCCACCCAGTTTGGGTTTGTAAAAGCAGATCATGTCTCCTAAACCTGATAGACTTCTTTGAAGCAGTCACCAAAGCCGTAGATGAGGGTAAGGTGGTTCACACAGCCTATCTAGATCTCGCCAAGGCTTTTGACACCATCCCCACTCTGGAATTATAGATAAACTCACTAAACTAGGTATAAATCCCTGTGTCACAAGATGGGTTGCCAACTGGCTCACTGACAGAACCCACACTGTGAAAGTAGCAGACTCCAAATCCAGCTTCAGACCAGTGACAAGTGGAGTACCACAGGGTTCAGTCCTGGGTCCTCTCCTGTTTGGTATCTACTTCTCTGAAGTACAGGCCAACACAGAAGGTCTTTGGCTAACTAAGTTCGCAGATGACTGCAAACTAGGAGCCATAATCAAAACTCCAAAAGATGTGGACATCCTACAAAAGGGCCTTGCTGAGACAGATGCCTGGTGTCAAAGCCATGGCCTCAAGCTCAATGCCAAAAAGTGCATTGTCATTCCTTTTGGTAAAAACTCAGTACCCATGAACTGCCACATAGGTGGTAGTCTATTTAACACCGAAAGTGTGATGAGACCTTGGGACACAGGTGGACAGTAGTCTCTCCTTTGATAATCACATCGCCACAGTAGTCAGGAAATCCTTCTATGTGGCACACCTCATCACAAAAGGTTTCTCATCCAGGAAAAGAGGTCATTGTTCCCCTCTACTCGTCACTCATTAGACCCATTATAGAGTACAATGCCCCTTTTGGTATGTACCTCACACGACATCTACAGCAACTGGAAAGGCCACAGAAATACCTCACAAAGAGGATTACTGACCTCAAAGAGATGCCCTATGCAGACAGTCTCAAAAAACTGCAGCTTTACTCCGTTGCATATCGCCTACTCAGAGGCGATCTCTGCCTAACACACAAAGCTATGTCAAACCCAGAGCTTTTAGACATGCTCCACTTAAAGAAATCCCAATCCCTATGAGCTACACGCTCTAGGGACCTAAACCTCATCACCACAATAAACAGAACATGCTGGAGGGATAGATTCCTGTCCCAAAGACTTCCCATACTCTGGAACAAACTACTTATCTATATCAAACAAAGCTCCTCATTAGCACTGTTCAAGAAAAATCTTGATGATTGGATGGGAGATAGGAAATTCACCCCAGGGATCACTTCTGTGGCTGTGCTCGACAGTGGCACAGGAAAATAATTTTCTTGGGTGGCGAAAGCCAGGGTACCTTTGTCTAGGCTTATATAGGCCCTAGGGCCAATAGCCTAGTACCTACCTATGAACCTAAGAGAGATTAGAGGAGTGGGGTGGGGTTAATGCACTGGTTGGGCTTGAATGGGTAATTTGATTATGGGAGGGGTTGGTGTATTGATTGGATGTAGGTGGGTGTGACTTATTTACTATAAGTGTAGAATGTGTGGGGGTGGGAATTGGGGGCAGGGTAGGGGAGCGGAGTGAGCCCACATGGCGAACGGAGCAGGTAGAACTAAGGAGAAGAGGTAAAGGTAAGAAAAAAACAATCAGTATGGCAAAAATAAGACAAGGGGCTAGAGAGCAAGCTCGGGGATAAGAGCCTATGCAGGTGTTTAAGTGGGGAGCTTGTTACTTCAAATAGATTCTAGTTAGAAAAAATATTTTGTTTTGAGTTGAAATTAAGACAAAGCAGGAGATGAATAATGTGAATCAAATAGACTCTTGGCTAAATTATTATTTAGGTTTGAATTATATTTACATAATGCTAAGCAGGGAAAATGCACTGGGAGAATAATTAGCACTGGGCTTTCGTAAGGAAAAGTTAAGAATACAAAAAAGGAGTAACACTGCCACCTAGTAGCCAAACCTTAGGATGGCTATAAGGTATCGCCAGGGATAAGGGAAGGAAAACGGGATTGCAGACTGCAGCAGGCTGCTAGCGAGCACGTGGCTGAGCCCTTACTAGGACAGTAATACAAAATTGTTTGAGGAGAAAAAAGCCCTTACTAGGACAGTATTACAAAACGTTTATGGAAAAAAGCACAGTTCAAAGTACATAGTCTGTATTCCTTAGGAGAGAGGCAGTCGATATACAAAATGGAGAGGAAATCTTGTTTGCAGTTACTTCAGGGGTAGGGAGGTTCTTACAGCAATGGAAAGTGCCTGGAGAGGTTTGAATGCAAACAGAAGCTAACTGCAATGGAGAACAAAAAATGGTTACTGTTTAGTTGTAAATTCAAAAGGGAAGCATGATTAACAACTTTAGGGCATTTAATAAACTATACAAAAATAGCCTGCAACGGGATTTGCTATGAGCATGCGAGCGTAAAGAGCAAAGTTTTAGGAAGGAGAAAGTGAATAGGGATAGGGACTATGTAGCGGTTAAGACAGAGACAGGAAAAGTGGATAAAAGACTGAGGAAGATAGATATAGAAGGAGTTGAAAAAAAAATAAAACTAGCAATACCTCGCTAAATAAAGATAGAACTAGCAATATGTAGCTTACACAATAAATGCTTCACACTGTGAAATGCCTTAAAAGTACATCATCAGATGCATCACATTAAATGCAGTTACAGCTGAGAGAGAACAGATGTAGTGGGAATTCATGGGTTATAAATTACAACTAGCATTGGATTCCATTTAGAGAAAAATTGCAATTACACTGTGAAATGCCAAGATAAATATAAACAGATACAACTCAAATAAATGCACTTTGCAAATTACAGAGCATTTCAACATGGGTCAGGTCGCAGTGTATTGAGTAAGCGCTACGAACCACGTGCATGGTTTGAAGTAACCCAGTCAGAAGCAGCCACTACAAGCCTCCAGTGCAACCATAGAGAAAAAAAAAAGTCGCAGACACACAGCTGAATTAAGCTAAATTCAATACGTAGGCACCAGTCCTAATTGTTAGCGTGCATACATGATTTACACAGTTTTTCTTTTGGTAGCAGCAGCACAGTTCAAGCAAATATAGCATACAAAAATTAAAAGTAGTACTTGTAAAATGAGTACAGAACTTACAACATCTCTACTGAGCAGCACCTACTTAATATAGCTACACGCCGACGAGCGGAGCTAGCAGCCTGCGGGAGGACAGGTCAGGACTGGAGAAGAGTTATTTAAAAATGGCTCCCCAGGTACTGGCGTCGCTGTATGGATTTAGGGGCGGGGCGTGGGTAAGAAGTAGAGGAGGGGCAGAGAAAGAGGAAGCGGAGATTGAAAGGGGGAGGGGTGGAGAGGCTGAGTGGGAATTAAGAGAATATAGAGCCAAGGAGAAGTGGTAGAGGTAATAAAAAAATAAATAAAATCAGTATGGTAAAAATAAGACAAGGGGCTAGAGAGCAAGCTCGGGGATAAGAAGCTATACAGGTGTTTAAGAGGGGAGCTTGTCACTTCAAATAGAGTCTAGTTAGAAAAAAATATTTTGTTTTCAGTTGAAATTAAGACTAAGCAGGAGCTGAATAGTATTAAAGCTTAGCTAAATTATTATTTAGGTTTGAATTATATTTACTTCTATCGTGCTAAGCAGGGAAAATGCACTGGGAGAATAACTAGCCACTGGGCTTTCGTAAGGAAAAGTTAAGAATATAACAAAGGAGTAACACTGCCACCTAGTGGCCAAACCTTAGGATGGCTAAAAGGTGTCACCAGAAAAAAACGGCCAGGGAAAAAGGGAAGGAAAACGGGGAAAATAATGAGATTGCAGATGGCAGCAGCAAATATATATATATATATATATATATATATATATATATGTATTTTTTTTTTGTTATAGGCATTTCAGGTTGTGAATTTTCCTCCGTCTGTTGTTGAGGTTGTTTTTAACTTGCATGTTAATTCCACTTCCAGCCTATTTTTATTCAAATCTCTACATTCAGTCATTCATCAGTGATGAACTTGTATCTCCACGTTTATTAAGTCTTCATTTGGACCTTTTAATTTACTCTGTCTTAAATCCCCCAAACATTCTGGCATCAACTGTTATTCAGTAAGCAGCTTTGTAACGGCCTTTTTCTGATCTAAAATAGCTTTCTGACCTTTTTCAGTTAATATGTTTTAAAGATGGAGGAATTCATTCTATTTTCTAATTGCAGATTGAATTTAGACATATCAGTTCTCATGCCTTTCAGCTCAAATTTAGATTTGATCTCGCTGCATTCTCGATGACAGACTTGACTTTGAGGTTCCCTGGCCCTGTCAGCTTAGTACCAGGAGCTCTCTGGATAGAGCTTTTCCCATCTATCCACAATACTTTAGCTCTGTCTCTCCATATGTTTTGGAATTTGGAAACAGAGAAGTTGCCTCAGGCTGAATTTGTTTTTGCTTAAAAAATATAATTTTTTTCTCTAGCGTTTTTATTTGTTGTATCATAAGTAGCTTATAATACCAGATGCTTTACTTGGTCAGTAGACAGTATGATAGTGTTGTTTCTGTAGGTGACTGTCTGCATAGCTCATAGTGATTTCTTTAGAGAATTACATTGAGTTTTGACTTTTTCTGCAGGGTAGTTATTTGTTGATTTTTGTAACTAAGATGTGACAGGTCATTGTCTTGCTATAAGTGATTTGCTCAAATCAGTGTTGGTTTGTTTATTAATTTTGCTGATAGTTATGTTAATTGTTGTGTTGATATTGAAAATAAGTCAGATATGGCTTTATAAAAAGTATGAATATGGGCAAAAACTACCTCCCCAGGACAATGTTGTATTTGTGCTATTTGCCTGGAAGATAAATGTTTCATTCAAACCAGTGAAAGTTATGGATACTTCTGCATCAACCTGTTAAGAGGCAGGCAAAACGGACTAAATTTGGCTAGGCAGAAAGAATTGCAAGCTGAGCATTGATCTTGACAGCTTTATCAAAGTCAACTCTGCAGGATCAATTATTGAGCTCTCACTTTTGAAAGATAAGAAGAGCTCATCTCTGACTGAAATTAAACAAGCTAAAGATAAGGGATAAGGATTACCACCCCATGGTTCTTTCCTCTATTTGTGAGTACTGAGGGTAAGCACTAGCAGTTGTTGAAACACTTGGAGACCAAGATGAGGCGATTGACTAGGGATAGCTAAGATGGATTTGGAGTCAGCTACTTTTACAGTGTGGGTTCTGTCAGTAAGCCAATTGGCAACCCATCGAGTGACGTAGGGACTAATGCCCAGCTTAGTAAGTTTATCTATGATTCCAGAGTGGGGGATGGTGTCAAAGGCCTTGACGAGGTCCAGATAGGCTGTGTGGACTGCCTTACCCTCATCCACGGCTCTGGAGACTGATTTGAATAAGTCAATCAGGTTCAGGAGACAAGATCGGTCCTTCACAAACCCAAACTGGGTGGGGTCCAGTGTTTGAAGGTTGCCAATGTCTTTGTTTATAAGTTCCATGATAATACGTTCCATGGCCTTGCAGATCAGGCTCGTCAGACTGATGGGGCGGTAGTTCCCGGGATCCAAGGTGGATCCCCCCTTGTGGAGTGGGATAACTGTAGCTGTGCGTCACTCAGTGGGCACGAAGCCTGAGGTGAGAGTATAATTAAACATGACACTTGGGTGAGGTGCCAGTACATTTCGTAGTTCATGTAGTACACAGCCCGGGATGTCATCTGGTCCCATGGATGCTGTATTCTTAGCTTTGGAGAGTGCGTTTTTTTTTACCTGTGTGGCCGTTATTACCAGAATTTGGCAATCTTCCGGTATTGAGATGGGCCATTTAGGGGGTGAGAGGGGGGTGAAGTTGGCACTAAATCAATCTGCCAGGATATTGGCAATATCCTTGGGATCAGTAAATTTAATGCCATTCTGTTGTAACTCAAAGCATTGCCATTTAGATTCTTGACATAACTATAGAATGCCTTGTGGTTGTCTTTGGAATCTTTGGCAATTTTATTTTCGTAACTAGCTTTTGAGGATTTTACGAGGGATCTCAGCTTCTTACTGAGGCTGGTGAGGGAGTTTTTTGCATCCTGGGATTTTCCTCTTTTTTTGCAGCAGTTTCTTCCTTCTGTTGTATAGTTTGTTTATAGCAGGGGACCACCAGATTGGCTTCCTTTTTTTGGAGAAGAGCATCTTGGTTCTATTTGGGATGGCACGATTCATACACAAGTGGATGTGCTCGTACAATGCCTTAGTGTAGGATTCTACAGTTGAACTTCCAGATCCCGTCTTCGAATCAGTCTCCAGAGCTGTGGATGAGGGTAAGGCAGTCCACACAGCCTATCTGGACCTCGCCAAGGCCTTTGATACCATCCCCCACTCGGGAATCATAGATAAACTTACTAAGTTGGGCATAAATCCCTACGTCACTCGATGGGTTGCTAACTGGCTTATTGACAGATCCCAGACTGTAAAAGTAGCTGACTCCAAATCCAGCTCCAGACAAGTGGAGTACCTCAGGGTTCAGTCCTGGGACCACTCTTGTTTGACATCTACTTCTCTGAAGTACAGGCCAACACTAAGGGACTCTGGCTAACAAAGTTTGCAGATGACTGCAAACTGGGAGCCATTATTGAATCCCCAGATTATGTGGATATTCTACAAAAGGGCCTTACAGAAACAGATGCCTGGTGCCAGAGCCATGGGCTCAAGCTTAATGCCAAGAAATGTATAGTTATCCCCTTTGAAAAAAAACACGTACCCATGAATTACCACATGGGTGGCAGGACACTAAACATCGAAAGTGTGATGAGAGACTTAGGGACACAGGTGGACAGTGGTCTCACTTTTGATAACCACATTGCCACACCTCATCACTAAGGGCTTTTCATCCAGAAAAAAGGAGGTCATTGTCCCACTGTACTCATCCCTCAGACCCATTATAGAGTATAATGCCCCGTTTGGTATGTACCTCACAAAAGACATCTGCAACAGCTGGAAAGGCCACAGAAATACCTCACTAAAAGAATCACAGGCCTAAAGCAGATGCCATATACTGGCCGTCTAAAAAAAACTCCATCTATACTCTGTGGCATATTGTCTACTCAGAGGCGATCTCTGCTTAACATACAAGGCCATGTCAAACCCTGAGCTGTTAGACATGCTCCACTTAAATAAATCCCAATCCCTCAGAGCCACACGCTCCAGGGATCTAAGCCTTGTCATCACAATGAACAAAATATGCTGGAGGGATAGGTTCCTGACCCAGAGACTCCCCATACTCTGGAATAGACTGCCCATACATGTCAAGCAGAGCGCCTCTTTGGCCCTCTTCAAAAGGAACCTTGATGATTGGATGGGAGAAAGTAAATTCACCCCGAGGATCACATCAGTTGCCTTGCTAGACAGGGGTCCAGGGAAGTAAATAGTGTGGAAGAAATAGCCAGGGAATTGTTATGGCTAGACTTGTATAGGCCCAATAGCCTAGTACCAACCTATAACCTAAGGTAGCAGCAAACCAGAGGCTGCAACAAGTAAAGATTTCAGATACTTGGCTCATAGCTGCCCCAAAAAGGATCACTTTAATCCCAGCAGTGGAGTCTCTGTTACTTCCTTTCTTATCCCTGGGATTAATGGTGAATATTGCACAGCTGGAGTCCCCAAAAGTTTTACATCCATAGTTGCACAATGGACATCTTAGCATACTGAGCATTTCTGGTCATTTCCATCCAACTTGCAATTTGGAGACTTGTTCAGGAAAATTCAGTTTGGGCATCAGATTGCCTACAACTGCTAGGACTCGTCCAGCTGCAGTTTATATGGTCCCTCATGCCCATTTTCAAGTAATAATTTTTCATATTACAAATACAATGAAACCAATTCACTGAACCTTTGAAGCAGCAGTGAAGATTTTGAGAGCATGCAGGTGTCACCTAGCTTATGGCTGCATACCTCAAGTTTGTATCTGGCAGCTCATTCTAGGCCTCCATTCCAGTTATGGTTGACACTATGGATGCCTCCAATCTTAGGATAGGAGTGTGTATTGTCCAGGGCAAGACCATACAGGGTGCATAATCACATGACAAGGCCAGTTTATACATGAGTATTCTGGAGATGTAGGCAGGCATTACAAGGTTTTCTTCCCCAAGGTAAGATAGCCATACACTCCAGCAACATTTCAGTGATGTAGTACATTAACAAGCAGAGGGGAACTTACTTCTACCCTTATACAAGAAAGAAATGAGTATGTGGGAATGGGCTTTTTCCAGCAACTACATGCTTCACAGTAAATCACATTATTTTTTTAAACGCCTTTATTGAATTATCACTTGTGACACAGGCAGATTTGCATTTATATAAAAGTAATCAAACTGTATTAACAAGTTCAAGTTTGCAAACATTATACTTCACATATATTGCTGTATATCATATAACCTAAGCAACATTACATAAATTATTCAATTCCTGTCCCCCTTTTTTTGTAAACAAGAAAATCTTGATTAAACCATCACTTGTAACATAGGCAATCATACATTTGTGTAAATGAAAACAAACCACACCTATACAGTCTGAGTTGCAAGCATTTTACATCACAAACCATACTGAAACACTCCCATTTGCAAACATTATATACCACTTATAATCTACCCAATCATTTTCAGTCAAACATTACATAACTCATTTAAGTCCTGCCTTATTTTAAACCTCATTTTCCTCCCCTGTATGTATTGTTTCCACAATTCACATTTTTTTCCTGTGTAGTTTGCTCCTACCCTTTTCTAAAGATCTAATTTCCAGTTGTTTTATCTATTTTGCTATATTCGCCACTTCTAGTATAGTTGGTGTAGATTTTGATGTCTATTGTATAGTAATTGCTTTTTTGGCAGCCACCATAATTAGACACAGCAAGGCCTTACCATGTCTAGGTAATTCCAAGTCTGTATCATAGCTCTGAAGAATCATCTCCCTCGTCACACCAATCTGCCCTCCCAGCATCCCACATGGAATCCTTAAAGTCCACCAACTTACCGCACTCCCAGCAAATATGTTCCAGATTACCTCTTTCTTCTCCATCACACCTCCAACATTTGCTATCTACCTAAAGAAAAATTCTCTGGAGTCTACTTCAGGTATAAAAAATATCTGGGCAAACATTTCCAAGTCAAAATCCTCAATCTTCTAGATTTTGTTGCATATTTGGGAGACATACATATATCCTCCCACTGTTTGTGAATCGCTTATCCAGTCTGTCTTCCAAAGCCTTTTCTAACCTCCTCTGATCGATTCTTACAGTTATCATGCAGTATTTTATATGCTGTACTAATTATTCTTTTTTAATGGCAGCTTCTGTTCAGATTCTACTAAAACTCTACCAGTGCTGGTCTTCCATTTAAGACCCCCTACTTCTTTCTCTTTGCCTATACTCTGATATCAATCCTTGATAGGGAGGGCAATTTCTAACATGCAGTCCAAATAAATTCTTGGCGTCATCCCATTCTGTCATCTTTCCCTCTCTAGATATTTACTTCCAGTACCTTGGTTCCTTTGCCTGTTTTCTCCAATAAATTCCAGTCCTCTCTTGCTTATTTTCTGTATGCCTAATTGCAATCACCCGTATCGGCAGAATCTCTTTCTCCATTCCTGTGTTAGCTTAGTTCTTAGGATACTTTCTGCAACTTTATGGATATAATATTCTGTGTGATTACTTTTATTCTCTGTAAAGGCTTGCATCCAAAATCCCAATCTCTCCTTGTTTTTTGAGCTTTCCCATTTCATCTTCATCCCTTTCCACTTTGAATTATAATTTTCTGTTTGTATTGTGTATAGGAGCCTTAACTGTGTAGCTCTGAAATACCCCTTCAAATTGGGTAATCCTAGTCCACCCTGTTCTACTGGAAGCATCAGTTTATCTCACTTGAGTCTTGCCAAGGTCCTTCAGCTCTTTATTAATTGCTAGCTACAACTTTTCCTCTGGTTGATAAAAATATGCCTGACCTGTATATATGAGACACGGGGGACGAAAAACATTTTAACTGCTTGTATCTTACTATGCATATCCATATAACAAAGCTTCCATTGTCTCAGCTTTTGTATTGCCTTTTGTTTAGTCTATTCCGACATATCCTTAGCTGCCAGACCAGAATAATTTTAAATTCATACTCCTAAATACTTCATTTTACCATGTCTCCATAAATGTGGATATTGCTGAACGAATTCATGTGTGGGTACATAATTTACAGCTATTGCCTTTATTTTAGCTTCATTAATTTGCATCACAAAAAGATTTAAAGCTGTCTCAAAATGTTCCAATACACTATAATGTCTGTTTCTGGTTTTGTCAGGCATAAAGTAGTATCATGTGCAAATAGAGACAGCTTTTCCTGACTACCATACAGATTGTATCCTTGAATTTTTGAGTCCCTTATTTTCTTTGCCAGTGGTTCTAAATGTAATGCAAACAACAAAGGGGAAAGAGGACACCCCTGCCTGGTTCTTCTGCCCAAGTAGAAATTGTCAGAGAGTACCCCACCCACTTTAATTTTCACCTCCGCTCTCTCATATATCCTCCTAATCAACCTTATAATTTTTTCAGGAAAGACAAATGCTTCCATTGCCCTGCTCATAAAGTCCCAGCTTACTGTATCAAATGCTTTCTCTGCATCAAGACCCATCAACAACAATGGTATTTTCTTACATTCTGCTTCCCTCTGGATCATCAGTATTCTTTTAATGTTGTCAGATGTGTATGCCTTTCCTCCACAAAAGCACATTGATCCATATCTATCACTTTTGGCATTACCTTTGCCATTCTTTTAGCCATTATAGACATGAACACTTTATAATCATGGTTTAGTAGTGAAATGGGCCTGTATGAGGCTGGATATGATGGACATTTACCCTCTTTAGATATTACAGGTACCACTGTTTTCTTCCAGGATGCCAATACTTCCCCTTCTCTTAAAATACTGTTAAAACTGATAACGATCTGAAAGGATTTGTTTTTCCCTCTTAGCTTCCAAACTTCCACAAGAATGCCATCTATTCCTGGGGACTTTCCTGTAGATTGGTTATACATCACAATTTTTATCTCTTCTCCTCCTGTCCTAACCATTAGTAACTGAGTATTGTCTTCCTCTAACTGTGGCATATTTAATTCTTTCATAAACATTTCCATTTGTATCTTTTATTAATTTCTGTATTTCTCTGCTTTATACAGAACATTAAATTTCTGAAATATTTCTAATACCTCTACAGGATCTCTTGTTACCTTCTGTATTATAGGCTCCCTAAGCTTGGCAACAGCCCTTTCTACTTTTTGTTGCTTGAGTCGTTGTGCTAAAAGTTTGTGTGCTCTAGTGTTGTTATTAAAAAAATAAACAGTTGCTTAACAGCAGTCTTTCTAAACTTGTGCATATTATCAAGGTTGTCCCTTATTTTCTATTTAGCATTCTACAGTTGATCCTCCTCTTGTTCTGTGAGATTCCCGCTGTTCTGTAATACTTTAACATTTGTCAATCCTTCTAAATAATTATTGTTACTTCTTAACCATGGCTCCCTTTCTTTTATTTCCACCCTATTTTTAAACTCCATCTTAATTTTATACCACTTCCTAGCTATATTTTTAGAAGAAACTTGTATCCTCTCAAATAGCTCCTGAATAATCTCCAGTACCAATTCCTGTGTTTTCAACAGATAGCTGGGAAAGCGCCAGTGTCTCATTTTTATTTCATTGCCCTGTGTTATTATTGTAGTTATTATTGGTGCATGATCTGAAGTAGTTATTGGATGCAACCTTCAATTAAATGCACATGTTCATGTGAAATGTAAATTTTGTTTAACCTAGCCCAGATTTTATATATTGGAGCATACCTCTCAAAGGTACCGAATTTCTTAGTAAGTACCAGTTTTGAGGCAAAATATTGGGGTGCCACGAATTCCCGAGTGGCCCCTTTAATTTCCAGTTTTCCTGTTTTACCCCTAATGTCATCACGTGCATGGCATGCGTGAAGACGTGAGATTCTGCAGACTGGTTTGTATGTGCACAGCACAGCTTTCTTCCCCAGCTGGGCTCCTCCTTTCAAGACGATCAGCAGCAGCTTACGTGTTTAATGGCTGCAGGGCAGGTTTTTCCTGGCCTCAATCACCTCCTCCTCCAGGTAAAAAATGTCAATGTGATTACTTTTTTTTTTTTTATGATGAACTGACTCTGCTTATGCTTTCTTTTTCTTTAATGTCAAGAAACTGAGTGCAATGCATTCTTTACAAGAAGAGGAGAAACGTGGTTACTTAAAACTGTGATTTAGGATTTACTTATACAGACTGCCAGACACACAGTGTTTATGCTACATGCAGGAGAAACTGCCTTTATCTTATTTACTTAACGTGCAGGTGTCGGGAGAGTTTATTTACTTAACGGCCTTAAGCCTTTATCTTATTTACCGAGTGTGCAGGAGAAACGGCCTTTATCTTACTTATTAACGTACATATGTTAACAGCAGGAAATTGGAATCAGATGCCTTTTTACTTTAAGGGTAAACTGTGTGCAGTGCATTCTATACTTAACATGCTTGTGCTTTCTTTTACTTTAACATGCAGGAGAAACTGCCTTTATCAGAAAATCGTGTGTGTGCAGGAGAAATTGTCTTCATCTTATTTATTTACTTAACATGCAGGAGAAGTTACACTAACAGCCCTTATCTTACTGTGCAGGAGAAACGGTTATGGCAGGAATCAGATGCCTTTTTACCTTAATGGCAAGAGAAGTGGCTTTATCTTATTTACTGTGCAGGAGAAACAGCAAAGACAAGGGGCATTCATATTTTCCTATGCCAGGATGACTTGTCTATTCAGGTGGACTCCCCCGATGGGGTATGCAAAGCTTTTATCTTTATTCTGACTTTCTTGAGAGACCTCTGTCTCTCTCTCCATCAACCTGAAAAAGGCCACCCTCATTCCAGCAAAGAGTCTGATATTCTTAGGGGCACTTTTGAACATAGGCCTTCTTACAAAAGGTCAAGGTGCTCTCCCTGACCCTTTGCCTTTAGAATGTCATGAAAAAGAGAGTGTTGACAGCCAAAAAGTTACTCAGTGTGCTAGGCTTCATAGCTTAATGCACCCTGATTGCCGATGGTGCCCCAATGCAGCTGCATGAGTAAACTACACTGGTGCCTCAGAAACAGCTGGACCCAGCATTCACAGTCTTCAAAACAAATATTCATCTCCTGTCTTCCACAACCAAAGAGATTTCATGGTGGATAGGGCAACTTCATCTCAAGCTTAGCCTACACAGACCATAACAACAGACTCCTCCAATTTAACATAGAGAGTTCACATGGGACCACTTCAAGTACAGGGCAGTTGTGAGCAGGATCTAAGGAAGAAGCTCATAAGTGTAAAATAAATAATGGCTGTATTCCTAACACTTAACGCCTTCAGATAGATTTTGGGGAAAGCGATCCTCCAAGTAGTCGTAGACAATACAACAGTGATATCTTACATCAACAGGCATGAATCCACTCTTACATACTGTACAGACTGGCAATACAAGCATAGCAGTTTACCCAAGAGGCAGGCATAAATCCAGCACTCTACTACATCCCTTCTCAAGAAAATGTTGTGACAGACTGTGCAGATCACTGATAAACCCACATAAATCGATGTTAAGCAAATATGTCTTCATGGATCTGACCAACATTTTGGCTGTGCCTGAAATAGCTTCAACTAAACACCATTATTGAGAAGTGGAGTTTACAAGAAAAAAAAAAAAACAGAAAAATATATATAAGATAGATAGTCACAGTATGTTACCTCACACATTCACGTTTTCAAAACACAAGAAAAACACTCAATAAAACAAATAATGATTTCAAAAAATTAAGAAAGTTTAAAATACAGTACCATTGCATTGTAGGAGACACCCCTCCACCACCTTAGGTACAAGGAGTAAGAGAGCCTAAATTCTATACCCATACCACCACCATTTGTGATTTACAGAGTTACCATAGTTCTTAACTGTCCAGCGTTTTTACGGAATGTCTGGAATGTTTGGCTCATATTTTTGGTCTATTCCTCTCAAAATGTGTGGTTTTCTGGCAAATCAGTGAGAAGTTGAACTAAATTCACTAAATAATGATAGCCATTTAAGTTTCAGTCTTCCTATATTTCAGGAAACGCATAGTAACACACAACATTTTATTCTAGCAACTTTTCTAAGATTATGCAAGCAATGTCTAAAATGTGTCCCTGGATTTGAGTTTTTGTCCCCCCCGCCAATAAATTTTGGCTTTTTCCAGATTTCTTGTGCTGCACAATTTTTCAGGGGGAGAGATGTTTAGTGCTGCTTGTGCCGTGTTTGTTTGTACAACAGGTAAAATACTTGCTTTTGATGCAGAAGTCTGTGGGTTCTACTCCTGCACATTACAATGTTTATGGTAAATGGGGCGAAATAGCCAAGTAATGGGACATTGGAATGGCTGTTACAGGGGGGAGGGCTATGTATGAGGGGCCCCATTTGACCATGATTTTGTGAGGGGGGAAGGGCAGCAAACTCAGACAGCCCCAGGTGACACAAATTCTAGCTACGCCACTGATCAGTAGGCCATGGAGAATGACTTTTGGAGGTCCTAGCAAACTATAATATTCTTTTGCGAAGATTAGAATACTGCCTACCATTAAATGCTCTACCTTTACCACAAAACCCACATACTGCAAGTCACCAAAAACAAAATCCTGAGGTTCATCATCTTCTCCCTTCCCAATGAACATCATTGCTACACATTTAAAAAAAAATTACTACAGGGTCTGAGCTGGGGGGCATATTTTAGTTGTCTGTTCTTCAGCTTGCGTTTGAAAGTTGATATCCCACAGTTCCATTGAAGTGGGCGGGGTCACACAATTACATATGCACATTTTATGTTAATTAGTGCACAGATTTATACCTATTTTCATGGGCCTTTGTCCAGATTTTTGATGATTTCAGGTCGAGAGGTATGTATTGGAGAATAATATGTAAAGTAACTCCAAACTCCTGTTACTGAATTCACATCTTCCATGGCAAATACTTTCATAAATTTCTTCAAAGTTCTAACCTCCTTTGTTATACTTTCCCTTCTGGGGCCCTAAACACATCATCACTGCTTCAAATCAAATTACATTCCCCACCTATAAGTAATATTCTTTGCTGAAAACTGGTTATTTCTCCCAGAATTTTCTTAAGCTCCATTATAGCAGTTTTTAAGCTACATTATAGCAGTTTTAGGTGGAATATACACATGCCATTGTAATCCACCTCCCTTGCCAGTAGCCCCTTAGCACTACATATCTGCCAGTATTATCTTTTTATCCTCTTCTGTCACTGTTGGAGCTCCTCTTACAATTAATGTAAGTACTCCTCTTTTCCTTTGTCTCGGGTATTCTGCTGGATAACCATCCCGAAAAACGTTCTTTATCAAATTCACATGTTCAGCTCTTTTCAAGTGTGTCTTCTGCAACATAGCTATTTGAACTCTACATTTTTAATATAGTTCACTACTCCTCCTTTTTTGTATTTATCTGTGAGACCATTGACATTTAACTACATTACGGAAACCATCATTGTATTAAAAAGTTATTATTTCAACTTTTTATGTACAACACTTTTTTGTTAAATGTCTAGTTCCTTCTTTTGTGTTACATGCATACACTGGTAGATTGAATTTTTGTACAGTTGTTTCTTGTCAGGTTTTATACAATTGTTTCTTGTCGTATCCATTTGAGCCTATGTCATATCTTAACAAAACTTTGTGTTTTATTGAAAGCCCTCACAAAAAAAAAAGACCCCCAATACCCCCCTAAACATATTAACTTAATACTAACACACAAACTATGTACATCTTCAAATATTGAAATTTTACCCTCTTAATAGGAGCAGATGTCCCAAACTGACAGCTGCACTCATAGACATGAGTTAACCTAATAAAAAGGTTATCCATGCTAAGATGCATGTTGCATCATATGCTTCTACTAAGTGGTAACTGGTTTTGTCTCATCTTTATACCTCTCCAAGCTGGAAGAAACATTGAATGCTTTCAGAGAACATTATCTCCTAGCCAGTTTCTCTTTTCTTTTTTTTACCAGCCAGTCAGTCTCCACCAGACTGTTACCATTTCTGTGAGGACTGGACAGCCAGTTTCTCAGTATCGATTATCTTCATGAAGATATGAGAACCAATCAATTTCTCTCTATTAGATTATTTCCGTGGAGACATGTGGACCAGATACAGAATTGCTACTAAGCATACACTCATTTGCTAGAAACAAGCCTCATAATATTCAGTATTCTTTTTCATTTACTTGCTTTGTCTTAAAACATGTTACTAAATCAATCTAAGGTCCTTAGTTCAGTCATTCCCCCATGCAAGAATGAGAAAAAAGCACATTTTCTTTTGTCATGCTCTTTTAACCAGGCTTTTTTTTTACATTGCAGTGCCTACGTTTTTTAAATCTGAACAAGAAGAAAGAGAGAAGATGAGAGAAAGAAAAGAAAGAAAATAAAAGAACAGCAGCGCCTGTTTACAGTCCCCATTACATTTAAAAATAACTGAGAAAACTTTACTTTATATCATGCAAAGAAAATCGTGCACCACAAAAATAGTACTATTAAGAAAAAAATGATTTACTTGCAGTTAACTTTCTCTCCTCCCTTCCCCCTCCCCAAAGCATTTTTCTGAACATTAATGACATGAAGTACGGCATATGCTTTAGAGTCCCCACAAGTCCAACAAATTCTGAAAATGTCCAATATTACCAGATTTTCTTGTTTTGTAATATTTCACAAATATAATTATTGCGTTGTAATACCACATTAAGTTAGTGGTTTTATTACTGTTCATCTCCTAAATCCTGTCTCTGCTTCATTCCCAATGTACTTTTGATTCTTCTAGTCAACTGTCGTGATCCCTTCCTTCTCTCCAGTATTTTCATTTGAAACATTGGAAACAGTTTCACAGGTACAGTCTCTCTGTGGTTTTTTTGTTCCAGAAGAACAAGAAGCAGAATTTCCTTCTGTTTCACGGCTCACTTTTTGTTGGACAAACATTTGTATTTCCTCCTCTGCATGTACTTCATCAAAAAATTATTTTGTCCCTCCAGGGACGAATACCTTGAAGACAGCTGGGTACAGCAGTTTGAATCTCACACCTGCGTCTCAGTGCTCACTGAATAGTGAAATAAATTTACTCCTCTTCTGCATGGTGTACAATGAGTAATCATTCTCCACAAGCACTGTGCCATCTCCCACTTTTAATATTTTCTCCTTCTGCCACAGTTTTGTCAGAATCAACTCCTCCTGCTGGTAGGATTGCATCTTTACTATTAAAGGTCTAGGTTGCTTTCTCATAGCTAAGTTTGGAGTGCCCTTTCAACTAACAACTTCTGCTGTGGAATACCAGTTCAGTTGCTTGTTTGTGTTTTATAAAATTATTGCAGTCTGTTCTTTCCAGCTTCTTTCGTATAGCTGAAAATCTCAGAATGTTCTTCGTGTTTCACTGTTGCAGTCATCACACTTGGGTTATCTGCCTGCAGGTAGCCCTCAGTTGGCCCGAATACCAGAGTCTTAGTATTTCTGCATCCAGATGCTGTCGCTTCTTCCATGACGTCAGATTGTCAGGGGTATAAAACAGGCAGCCGACGCCATTAAATCAGTCTTTCTTGCCGTGGAGGAGCTCGAAGCAGAAGCAGTTTGCAAGTGCCGGTCGGCCGCTACCTGAAATTTTTAATTTTCAAGTTATATTCCTGAAGTCTTCTAAAACTAAGTACCCTGTTGGGGATCCTTTTTTCTTTCTCTAACCGATGTCAGAAAAAGTTAACAATTGTCTTGCCTGTGGAAAGCAAATACCTCACAGAGATTTTCATTCTTACTGCGTCACCTGTTTAGGCACAGACCACGATGTCCTTCACTGTCAGTTTTGTGCCTTAACGGCCATACCATTCGTCGTCGGGCTATCTTTGTCACTAAATTCTTTTGCTCTCGTTCTCCGTATTTCGAAATGGCTTTGATAAGCCAACTGCAGATCTTCTGAAAAAATGTAAATATAAAGACAGAGACGGACCGCATAGCTCCAAAACTGCCGACGACGCTTCCGTTAAGCTAGTTGCCAGTCCGTCGGTACTCAGTGAGGCGCCTTTGCAGCCCCTGATGCCCACTTCTCTGGATTCGTAGTCCTCTGCTGAGACCCATTCAGAGTCCGGTATGCCTCGAGATGCTTCTTCGACTATTGGACCTGCGGATGTCTCTATCTTGGATGGGTCCGGAGCCGCTGTGCAGGCACCGGCTTCTGATGGTGTATTCCGTCCTACTGATGTTTGAATCAAACTGATGACTTTATTTTTAGCCAAAAAGACCAAGTTTCTTAGGCCCAGAGTATGCACTACTCCTAGAAAACCGATGACCAAAGCGCATGCTCAAGCTCCCATGCCACAAAAACAAATGCTTAGAATGGCTGAAGACCTTCTTACCTTAATTAGGGGAAGCCAGCCTTCCCCTGCTAAAAGACAAAGAATTGGGTTTCCTTCTGATTCTACAGACCAGGAGTCCGATGACTCTGACCCTTCTGATTATCAGGACATGCCCTTAGCCTTTGAGAATTCAGATGCAGAGGAAGCCATTCCCTCTGCCTCTCCTCCAGAGGATTTGTCTTTTGGTGAAACCTTGCATACTTTGGGAGCATTCCTACTGGGAATGCCAAGACTATCCTCAGTCCAAAAAGAGACTCAGAGAATTTTTTGAGTTGCCTCAGCACAGGCCTCTAGCTATACCCCCTGTCCTGGATGATGTAGATGATGTTTTTATGGAATCCAATCTTACTCTAGATACATTATCCCCGACCCCTAGGAAACCTGACAGGTACTTATAGAGTACCTGATTCCCACAAATTTGTCTTCAAGAATCCTACTGCGGATCCAGGGACCTAAAAGTATTAAGGCTACTACAGCCAAAAATCCTACACCTTCGGACAGGGATTCCAGAGCTTTAGACAGATGGGGTAAGAAGGTATATACCTCTGCAACTCTTGCCATCAGGGCATTGAATTCCCAGTTTCACACGTTGAAGTACCAGCAGCATATTATGGAACTAATTAAACAAAAAATGGTATTTCCAGATTGTGCAGAAAATAAAGATTTACAAGAGCTAATGCATTCTGCTAACCAAGTTAGTGAGCATACTTTGCAATGTGGTTTTGTTGTCCTAGAAGCATTTTGCAGGGCTGCAGTCACTGGGTCTGTACTGAGAAGGCATGCTTGGCCGAAGGAACAAACCTTGCCAAATCATGTCAAATCCAAATTACTAGACGCTCCTTTAAATAATGACTGTTTATTTGACACCAAAGCAGAAGTTGTTCTTAAAAAGGTGGAAGAAAAAGCTAAATCTATGCAAACTGTCAAAGAATTCTTACAAGTGCAACCACCTAGATTCAGTAGGCATTGGCCTTCTAAAAACTGGTCCTTTCCAGCACCTTCCAGGCCTTCCCAGACCAAACCCAGGGGAAGCAGGCCACCCAGACTACAGTCTCAGGGTATGCAGAGATCTAAACAATGGAGTGCCCCCACTAAAACAGGGAGTGGTAAGCTGACCCATTATGGAAAACGTTCACAATGGCTTTTCAATTATCCTTCCCAGCCCTGCCCAATTACTTGTGCCCCTAGGAGGAAAACTTGCCCTTCATGCAAAAAACTGGATGTCCATTACTCAGGACTGATGGATCCTAAACATTGTATCCCAGGGGTACAAATTCTACTTCCATTCGCTGCCAACGCCAAGAGGGTTTGCAGACCTTCCTCCAAACCAGTGGGCAGAGGCTCAAAAAGCAAGTACTTTCCCTGCTCAATATCAGAGCTATTCTGCTTGTTCCAGTAGAACAAAGGGGTCAGGGTTTCTACTCCAGACTTTTCCTGGTGCACAGAAAAAAGGGCTCTTGGCACCCAATTCTGGATTTTTCCATTCTCAACACCTTTCTGGTGATCCCAAAATTCAAGATGCTTACCCTGCAACAGTTTCTCCCTGTGCTAGCCAAGGATGCCTGGTTAGTCACTCTAGAATTAAAAGAAGCTTATCTGCACATCCCTATAAGGGAGTCCTGCAGGAAATATCTACATTTCAGGGCAGGCTCTATGCACTATCAGTTCTCTGCACTTCCCTTTGGTGCCCAGAGTATTCACAAAGTGCCTGGCTCTAGCCATTGCATAATGCAGGCAGAGAAATATCCAAAAATTTTCCATACTTGGACGACTGCCTGATTCAAGCAGACAGTCAAGAATTGTTACTTCAGCACCTGGCATTTGTAAAAAGCCTTCTCACTTCCTTGGGGTACACCATCAACGAAAATAAATCACAACTGGTACCCAGTCAAATGATTGTATTCCTGGGAGCAAGCTTGGACACAACTTCCCAGATGGCATTTCTCACTTCAGAAAAACAGGTCTATCTGACAAACTACTTCAAACAAATGGCCACCAGAATCCAGCTCTCTGCAAGCCCTAGGGTTCATAAATTATTGCAGTCTGTTCTTTCCAGCTTCTTTCGTATAGCTGAAAATCTCAGAATGTTCTTCGTGTTTCACTGTTGCAGTCATCACACTTGGGTTATCTGCCTGCAGGTAGCCCTCAGTTGGCCCGAATACCAGAGTCTTAGTATTTCTGCATCCAGATGCTGTCGCTTCTTCCATGACGTCAGATTGTCAGGGGTATAAAACAGGCAGCCGACGCCATTAAATCAGTCTTTCTTGCCGTTGAGGAGCTCGAAGCAGAAGCAGTTTGCAAGTGCCGGTCGGCCGCTACCTGAAATTTTTAATTTTCAAGTTATATTCCTGAAGTCTTCTAAAACTTAAGTACCCTGTTGGGGATCCTTTTTTCTTTCTCTAACCGATGTCAGAAAAAGTTAACAATTGGCTTGCCTGTGGAAAGCAAATACCTCACAGAGATTTTCATTCTTACTGCGTCACCTATTTAGGCACAGACCACGATGTTCTTCACTGTCAATTTTGTGCCTTAACGGCCATACCATTCGTCGTCGGGCTATCTTTGTCACTAAATTCTTTTGCTCTCGTTCTCCGTATTTCGAAATGGCTTTGATAAGCCAACTGCAGATCTTCCGAAAAAACGTAAATATAAAGACAGAGATGGACCGCATAGCTCCAAAACTGCCGACAACGCTTCCGTTAAGCTAGTTGACAGACCATCGGTACTCAGTGAGGCGCCCTCTGGATTCGTAGTCCTCTGCCGAGACCCATTCAGAGTCCGGTATGCCTCGAGATGCTTCTTCGACTATTGGACCTGCGGATGTCTCTATCTTGGATGGGTCCGGAGCCGCTGTGCAGGCACCGGCTTCTGATGGTGTATTCCGTCCTACTGATGTTTGAATCAAACTGATGACTTTATTTTTAGCCAAAAAGACCAAGTTTCTTAGGCCCAGAGTATGCACTACTCCTAGAAAACCGATGACCAAAGCGCATGCTCAAGCTCCCATGCCACAAAAACAAATGCTTAGAATGGCTGAAGACCTTCTTACCCTAATTAGGGGAAGCCAGCCTTCCCCTGCTAAAAGACAAAGAATTGGGTTTCCTTCTGATTCTACAGACCAGGAGTCCGATGACTCTGACCCTTCTGATTATCAGGACATGCCCTTAGCCTTTGAGGATTCAGATGCAGAGGAATCCATTCCCTCTGCCTCTCCTCCAGAGGATTTTTCTTTTGGTGAAATCTTGCATACTTTGAGAGCATTTCTACTGGGAATGCCAAGACTATCCTCAGTCCAAAAAGAGACTTAGAGAATTTTTTGAGTTGCCTCAGCACAGGCCTCTAGCTATACCCCCTGTCCTGGATGATGTAGATGATGTTTTTATGGAATCCAATCTTACTCTAGATACATTATCCCCGGCCCCTAGGAAACCTGACAGGTACTTAGAGTACCTGATTCCCACAAATTTGTCTTCAAGAATCCTACTGCGGATCCAGGGACCTAAAAGTATTAAGGCTACTACAGCCAAAAATCCTACCCCTTCGGACAGGGATTCCAGAGCTTTAGACAGATGGGGTAAGAAGGTATATACCTCTGCAACTCTTGCCATCAGGGCATTGAATTCCCAGTTTCACACGTTGAAGTACCAGCAGCATATTATGGAACTAATTAAACAAAAAATGGTATTTCCAGATTGTGCAGAAAATAAAGATTTACAAGAGCTAATGCATTCTGCTAACCAAGTTAGTGAGCATACTTTGCAATGTGGTTTTGTTGTCCTAGAAGCATTTTGCAGGGCTGCAGTCACTGGGTCTGTACTGAGAAGGCATGCTTGGCCGAAGGAACAAACCTTGCCAAATTATGTCAAATCCAAATTACTAGACGCGCCTTTAAATGATGACTGTTTATTTGACACCAAAGCAGAAGTTGTTCTTAAAAAGGTGGAAGAAAAAGCTAAATCTATGCAAACTGTCAAAGAATTCTTACAAGTGCAACCACCTAGATTCAGTAGGCATTAGTCCTTTCCAGCACCTTCCAGGCCTTCCCAGACCAAACCCAGGGGAAGCAGGCCACCCAGACTACAGTCTCAGGGTATGCAGAGATCTAAACAATGGAGTGCCCCCACTAAAACAGGGAGTGGTAAGCTGACCCATTATGGAAAACGTTCACAATGGCTTTTCAATTATCCTTCCCAGCCCTGCCCAATTACTTGTGCCCCTAGGAGGAAAACTTGCCCTTCATGCAAAAAACTGGATGTACATTACTCAGGACTGATGGATCCTAAACATTGTATCCCAAGGGTACAAATTCTACTTCCATTCGCTGCCAACGCCAAGAGGGTTTGCAGACCTTCCTCCAAACCAGTGGGCAGAGGCTCAAAAGCAAGTACTTTCCCTGCTCAATATCAGAGCTATTCTGCTTGTTCCAGTAGAACAAAGGGGTCAGGGTTTCTACTCCAGACTTTTCCTGGTGCACAGAAAAGAGGGCTCTTGGCACCCAATTCTGGATTTTTCCATTCTCAACACCTTTCTGGTGATCCCAAAATTCAAGATGCTTACCCTGCAACAGTTTCTCCCTGTGCTAGCCAAGGATGCCTGGTTAGTCACTCTAGAATTAAAAGAAGCTTATCTGCACATCCCTATAAGGGTGTCCTGCAGGAAATATCTACATTTCAGGGCAGGCTCTATGCACTATCAGTTCTCTGCACTTCCCTTTGGTGCCCAGAGTATTCACAAAGTGCCTGGCTCCAGCCATTGCATAATGCAGGCAGAGAAATATCCAAAAATTTTCCATACTTGGACGACTGCCTGATTCAAGCAGACAGTCAAGAATTATTACTTCAGCACCTGGCATTTGTAAAAAGCCTTCTCACTTCCTTGGGGTACACCGTCAACGAAAATAAATCACAACTGGTACCCAGTCAAATGATTGTATTCCTGGGAGCAAGCTTGGACACAACTTCCCAGATGGCATTTCTCACTTCAGAAAAACAGGTCTATCTGACAAACTACTTCAAACAAATGGCCACCAGAATCCAGCTCTCTGCAAGGAATATACTGCAAGCCCTAGGGTTCATGGCCTCATGTATTCTGCTAATTCCATATGCAAGACTGCATATAAGGAAACATCAATGGTGCTTAAAAAGTCTTTGGTGACAACATTCTCAGGACCTGGAAACAGTCATTCCTATCAATCTTGTCGAAGGGCAGAGTTCCTTTGGTGGGCAGAAGCATGCAACCACAACAAGGGACTGCTTTTCACTCAACCCCTCGCCACCCAAACCCTGACAACAGAGCCATCAGACTATGCATGGGACCTCACATGGCAGGCAAATGCATTCAGGGCCACTGGAGCCCAGGCCAGATTCACCTGCAAATCATTCAAAAAGAGATGCTAGCTGTACAGACTGCTCTGACAGCCTTCAAATACCTAATCCTTCCAGGACAACTGCTTATAAAAACAGACAACACCACAGTTATATGGTACATAAACAAGCAGGGGGTAACCCATTCTTACCTACTCTGCAGGTTAGCCATGGCCCTGTGGAATATAGCCTTGAGCAACCAAGTGCATCTACGAGCTCAATTCCTGCCAGGCAAACAAAATTCACTGGCAGACGACTTAAGCAGAAATCTCCTAGACCCACACAAGTGGAAATTGGAGCCCAACACCTTCAACCTTCTGATCCAGAGGTGGAGGACACTGGAGGTGGACCTCTTTGCCTCCCCCGAGAACCACCAGTTGAGCAAATACTGCACCAGGAACCCTCACAGCAGGGCCTGGAAGGTGGATGCCCTATCCTTTCAATGGGACAACCTCTCAATTTATGTCTTCCCCCCTCTGCCCCTTCTCTCAAGAGTACTAATCAAGATAAAACAAGACAGGCCAAGGTGATCCTTATTGCCCTAGACTGGTCACGCCAACATTGGTACCCACTCTTACGCAGCCTGACAACAGTGTCACCCTGGCACCTTCACCAGACTCCCACCCTGCTGTCTCAGCAGGAGGGACAAATGTTGCATCCACAATTGCAAACCCTAAACCTTGCAGCCTGGCTTATACCTTGAATATCCCACCAGCATCTCTCAGCAAACAGGTGTTGGACGTCATTCTTGAAGGCAGAAGGCCTAGTACTAGGAAATCCTATGCTGAAAAGTGGAAAAGATATTGTTCTTGGAATCAGTCTCAAGAGAAGGACACAGCAGTGCCCTCCTTACCTCTAATCCTGGATTACCTAGCAGAGCTACTCCACAAAGGTCTGTCCTCCTCCATTAAGATTCATGCCTCTGCCATCTCAGCTCATTATAATACTGAGCCACCTCTATTTTCTCACCCTCTCATCAAACAGTTCCTGAGAGGAGTTAACAACTTAAGGCCCCCTAGGAGAACACCCACCCCTGCCTGGGACCTTAACTTTGTACTGGAAAAGCTCATGCTTCCCCCTTTTGAACCTGCTGCCTCAGCAGCCTTGCTTTTAGCTATAACTTCAGCAAGAAGAGTGTCTGAGTTGCAGGCTTTGATGACTGTGGAACCCTTCATTATTTTCCATGCTAACAGGGTTTCCCTCAGGACTAACCCGTCCTTTATGCCTAAGGTAGTGTCCACTGTGGCTCTAAACCAATCCATCCATTTGCCAACGTTCTTCCCTAATCCTCAGAATAAAGAGGAAATGATCCTGCACTCCTTGGACGTGCACAGACAGCTCACGTGCACAGACAGCTCACGTTCTACCTTGGCAGGACTAAGCCTTTCAGAAAATCTGACCAACTGCTAGTCAGCTTTGCTACACGGGCAGAGGATAAGGCCATTTCAAAACAAACCATTTCAATTGGATAGCACACTGCATCCATTTCTGCTACAAGCACCATGGAAAACCTACCCCACAGGGGATCAGACCACATTCCAGTAGGGCTACTTCCACCTCTACAGCATTTCTCAGGGGAGTCCCTACCAGGGACATTCTGGAAGCTGCAACCTGGAGTTCTGTACACAACTTCACCAAGTATTACCACTTGCCTGTCTTTTCTAAATCCATGGCTGGATTTGCTACAGCAGTCTTGCAGGGCCTACTAGCCAGCCCTAACATTTTTTGACTGCCTACACCCTTCCTCAGCTTTGGGAATCAACCCAAGTGTGATGACTGCAACAGTGACACATGAAGAAAATAGTACAGTTGTGTACACTTACCATAAATGAAGATGTTCGAGTGTATTCAATGTTGCAGTCCTGGTTTCCCTCCCTCCCTCCAGCCCCCCTGGCTTTCTCTGTCTTTCTATCTCTCCTCTCTATGGCCATTCCTAACGGCATTGATATTTACTTTTTACTGGTGGGTTCCCCACCATATACCAGCTCCCTGTTTGGGGGCTCCTGACATTTGGGGCAAGAAAAACTGATATAATGGCGTTGGCCGCCTGTTTTATACCCTTGACGACCTGACGTCATGGAAGAAGCAACAGCATCCGAGACAGAAATACTAAGACTCTGGTATTCGGGCCGACTGACTGCAGGCAGATAACCCAAGTGTGATGACTGCAACAGTGAATACACTAGAACTTCTACATTTATGGTAAGTGTACACAACTGTATTTTTTTCCCTACTTGCTCTGCCCTTTAATTCTATTATTATTTTTTGAAACATCTCATCCTGAATAGTCTCGTATTCAGCCATCTTTTTATTCATTTCAGCCTCTGATTTTTGCAGCTTTATCACCTCATCTGAATATCTGTGTAAAGCTTCTTCCATTTTTTTCTAGCCTTTTGTTGTTTGTGCTGATATACTCCATCACTGTTTGTTAGTTTAACCAGGTCTGTGTGCAGTTGTCTTTTATCTTCCTGTAGGTTACTGGAAGTCATATCTGGAGGTTGCATTGCTTTTTTCCTGAACAGCTGCAGAACTTTCCCCAGTCAATGTTTCTTTGTCAGTTTTTGTGTCTGATTTTTTGCAGGTTCTGGCATCCAGGCAGTGCACTTACTAGCCAGTTACTGAAATTTACCCATAAACACAAAAGTCTATTGGCGTTCTCTGCTGAGTTCCTGTTTGCACACTGGGAGAGCTAGAATTAAGCTGTTACTCAATGTACAACCATCTTGGAAGTCCGACAGTAAATCACATTCTAGTGGAAGGCACTTCCATTGTCTGCTAGTGCCTCTTGAGTGGTCCCTCAAGTTGTTACTGATGAAGGGTGTCTTGCAGCTTATTTACATTCCCAACCAATGCTTAGTGCAAAAACTTCTAATCCTTTATTCTGCTAAGGCGAAGCCACACAAGCATGCACTTGTACACTGTTGCCTTCCCCCCATAAGTGTTTTTCTTTAGAACTTAATGATCCTCCAAGTCGAGACTATATTTCTTTCCACATTTTCTCCTCATTCAGAAGATGAAGCAGAGCAAAGTCATTCTTATAGCCCCCTCTGACCTTGGCAAGTTTGGCTCCCTTTGCTATGGCCTCATCTTCTCGAAAAGCCCAATTCTCTAAAACCTATTCACCAATTAGGAAACCATTACCTGCATCTTTAGGCCATCCAGTTAACATCTTGGTTACTCCACTTCTGTTAGGGGCCAACCAGTATGCCTCTGGAGTCTGACAGGGTTATCCATATCATTATGCCTGCCCAGAGTAAAGAAAGACATACAAGAACAAATCAACTCACTTTTCATTACATTTTAGAAAAGATTAGATCCCGTTACATCTCCTGTACCAGTCATTTAGACTGCTTAGCTCAGGTCTTTCATTCTAGTTTGAGCTACTGCTTCATAAAGTTACACTTTTCTGGCATTTCTGACTTTCCCCAAGTGGTTAACTCCTTATTGCCTCATCAGTTTGGAAAAGCTTACTCTTCCTGCTATTGAACCAGCAGCCAAGACAGAACTGAAGTATCTGCCATGGAAGACCCTATTCTTGAGGGCAGTAACCGCCAGAAGAGTGCAAATTACAGGCCCTGTGCATTAACCCTGCTACAATGATATTTCACAAAAGCAGGATAGAATTGTGAACTTACTAATACTTAATGCCCGAGACAGTCACTGGCCAAAATGTTATAACAAGGCAACATAAATGATGCATTGCATTGATATGCACATGCAGATTTGATACTCTTTGGAGAAAAGCCAGACATTTCGGAAAGATTTCCTGTTTGTGTAATTTTCTAATAGAATACATGGGCTATGGTTTCTAAGATTACCTTGGTCAGGTTGTTGTCCATTTGCTCTTGATGGTCACATCAAGGGACCACTCTACCAGCATGGTGGATACAACTCAGGTCTTCATCAGGAATGCATAAGTAGGTAATATTTGTTTGGCAGCTACAAGGGCTTTTTAAACCTC
This sequence comes from Protopterus annectens, assembly GCF_019279795.1. NCBI lineage: Eukaryota > Metazoa > Chordata > Ceratodontiformes > Protopteridae > Protopterus > Protopterus annectens. The sequence goes on along the minus strand of NC_056735.1, from coordinate 356,550,686 downwards.
TTTTGCAAGACAGTATATTGGGGTATGTTCCTGTGAAGTATTACCTGGGGTGGATAGTTAGTACTTTGCCCTGTTTGTCACCGAGGAGCCACATCACTTCATATATGAAAGTTGTATATTTAATCATAAAGATAGATGTGAATGATCTGCATCTTTGCTGAAAGACGTTGTTGTATTGGTTGGCTCCAACCTGTCTCAGAAACTAAGACTAGCATTTACTCCTCTTTCTTGGCCCTATTTCTTAAACATTTGCTAATTTCTGTAAATATATGGTTTTAGTTAATTGTAAAACAATTGGGTTAGTAGGGTGATGTGTTCTTCAAAGAATAGGTTGATTCGTCAGGCCATTTAATTCATACCATTAGAATTTCTAAACAGTTTTTAAAATTATTTAAAAATGCCATTATTAGAAAATATGTTTGAGTAGTACAGTGCTAGGTACTGGGTAAACACTAGCCTTACTTTTACAACATTTTCTCTCTTTTTATATTCTGAGTGATGGTATACATTTCTTTTTTGGTTCTACTGTTTTTTGTTTGTTTTGTTTTTTTTTTGTAAATTCAGATGTAAGGCTGCTGTATTGTGTATTTTTTATATTTGAATAACAATAAACAGTTAAAAAAAGTAAAATGAAACAGCATACTTTTAATGTGTAGGTCAGGCTGAAGGCTGAGTCCATTTTTTTTGTTTGATAGACTGCTAAAAGTGTTAACTTGAACATACTGTTGTCTAGAGCAAACTAACTTATTTAAAAGCATAGTGTATCTTTTCAATAAGTAACAGTGTCTTTTTTGAAATAGACTAGTTTGCCTAAGAAACCTCAAAAATGTCATTGCTAGAAAACGAAACCACTAAAAAACTAGCAACGTGGTGGCAGGATGTACACCAAACCAATTTTAACTTTTGTTTGCAGTGCTTATGTATAGCTCATCAAAACCAGCACACAGTAATTTGCTCAGAGTAGGTTTTTTTTGTGGTTTTACTGAAATTGTGTCATAAGTGGTTACATGTGATGTGATGTTTAAGTGTGAGGCAGAATTGCCACTAGTAGAATCTTGTTGAACTGTTTTTCTCATCAAATTTTGTTGTTTAAATCTTTTCTCCCAGTTTGTTTATTGGATGAATAAACGTGTTGTAGTTAATTATGTATACAACTGTGGGCTGGAAACTCACCAAGCAACAAGTGTGAGAGCTGTTTTATTCTGTTTAAGCTCTGAATCATTGAAACAGTCATTCACAGACTATTCTTCATAGGCTGATAAGATCATAGCAAGTTATTAGGCTACTGGCCTTGAGGCCCTAATAAGAGTATCCAATAAATTAGCCCATGTTCCCCCAAGTCAGCACCTGATGCTGCTGTCCAGCAAGGGCACGGGTGGAATCCCAGGGGTGTTGTTTCTGTTTCCCATCCAGTCATCCAGGTTCCTCTTAAAGAGGGATAATGAAGTACTCTGCTTGGCGTGGAGAGGGAGTCTGTTCCACAAATGGGGGAGTCTCTTGAAGACAAATCTGTCCCTCCATCAAGTCCTATTGATGCCGCAGAACAAGTTGAGATTTTGCATCCGGGTCACATGAGTTTGGCTTGCGGATATGCAGCAGTTTCATCAAGGTGGGGCCAGAGATTGCTCTGTATGCCAGACTTTGATCACCTCTGAGGAGTCTGTATGAGATGGAGTAGAGGGACAGGGCTTTTAGCCTATCTGTGTAGGACAGATTTTTGATGCCCTGAATTCTCCTGGTTAGGAACCTCTGTGGTCTCTCCAGCTGCTGCATGTGCTTAGCGAGGTACATACAAAAAAGAGCATTGTACTTGATGATGGGCCTGATAAGGGAAGAATACAGGGAAGTTATGACTTCCTTGTTCCTGGAAGAAATACCTTTACTAATGAGGTGAGCCATGTAGAAAGCTCTTTGTATAATGGAGGCAACATGGGGGTCAAAAGTTAGATTGCTGTCAACTTGGGTGCCCGGGTCCCTCACAACTGCTTGCATGCTTAGGATGCTATTAATGTGACAATTTGTTGAGACGTCACTCTCCCCAAAAGGGATGATGATGCATTTTTTGGCATTTAGTCTGAGGCCTCATTTGTCTGGGTGAGACCCTCTTGTAGTATATCCACTTCACTAGGGGAGTTGATAACCGTGCCTAGGTTGCAGTCATCTGCAAACCTGGACAGCCATAGACCTCTGATTTTGGCTTGCACCTTGGAGAAGTATATCCCAAACTGCAGGGGCCCCAAGACCGATCCCTGGGGTACGCCACTCATTATGGGTCTGCTACTTGAGGTAGCTTTCCCTATTTTGACTGAGTGAGTTCTGTCAGTAAGCCAGTTAGCTACCCATCTGGTCACATAAGGATTTGCACCAAGCTGGGATAGTTTAGCTGTTATGTCCAAGCAGGAAATAGTGTTGAAGGCCTTGGCCAAGTCAAGGTAGGTGGCATGCACAGTCTTCCCCTCATCCATGGTTTTGGTGACCGACTCAAAGAAGTCTACCAAATTTAACAGGCATGATCTTCCTTTGACAAAACCAAACTGTGTGGGACCGAGCATTTTGCGGTTGCCGATGTCCTTTTAATGTAGTCCATGATGATGCATTCCATGACCCTGCAAATCAAGCTAGTTAGGCTGTTGGGTCTATAATTGCCTGTATCGGTGGACACTCCACCTTTGTGCAGAGGGATGCCGGTGTCCATCCTTCACTCGGCTGGGATGAAGCTGGTACTCAGGCTTAGGTTGAATAGGGTGCCTAATGGTGCCGCGAGTTCCTGCTTGATTTGATGTAGGATGCAGCCTGTGATGTTATTGGGTCCCATGGAATCTGTGTTTTAAGCCTGTGAAAGGGGTTAATGACTTGTTCCCTAGAGTTAAGGGATGGGGGGGCAGGTGCTGGGCATATCCTGGATTACTGATGGGGGGAGACAGAGGGGTGAAGTTTTCACTGAACCTGTCTGCCACCAGGTTGGCTATATCCATAGCATTTGTGTACATGGTGTCCTTGACCATCAGTTCTGAGCAGATTTAGGTGTTTCCTCTCAGATTGCGGACATATGTGAAGAAGGCCTTATGAATGTCTTTAGTAGATGTGGCCAGTTTGGACTCAAAGTTAACTTTGGAGGACTTCATTAACACCCTTATTTGCCTGTTTAGGCCAAGGAGAGATTGCTTCCAGTTTGGCACCTCTTCCTTCTTGGTCAGCATTTTTTTCCTTTTTGTTAGAGTTTATTTATAGCTGATGTCCACCAGACAGGTTTACTCTTCCTTGAGGAGGAGGATTTTGTCCTGTCAGGGATTGCTGAATCCATGCATTTATATAAGTGATCGTAGAGTACTTTGGTGTAGGTTTGGGCATTAGTGCCAGTTCCTTCTGTTGGGGAGGGGGCTGTGAAGTTGTTTAGACCTTCCCTCAGGAGGTTGTAATCAGCTTTGGGGAAGTTTTATTTGTTTAACGATAGCTGGGGGGGGGGGTGACTTTGAAAATGATCGGTTTGTGGTTTGGTCTTACCAGGGATGATGACACTGCGGGGATGGTGCAGTGGTTTCCTGTGTTGGTTAGTACCAAGTCCAAGATGTTGTCACCTCTTGTGGGCGTGTCAACCAGCTGGTCCGATGCATTGGTATTGACAAAGTCAAGGAATTTTTGAGCATTTGTGTTCTGGCTTAAGTAGTTCTTCCAGTCAATGGTTGGATAGTTAAAATCACACAGGATCAAGGTATAGTGTTGCATCTTAATAGATTTGAGGAGGTCCAGATAGGTGTTGTGGTCATCCTGAGTCAATGTGGGGGGCCTCTAGCCAACTATGATTTGAATATGGGTCTTGTTAACTGCACCTGGAGCATCTCCTGTACTTCACACTGTTTGACCAGTCTGGAGGTGTGTATATCTTTAATATATAATGAAACACCACCTCCTTTGGGTTTGCTACCCCCAGTTTGGGGTCTGTATGTATGACAGGATGAGTAACCAGGTAAGGCTAGGATGCTTTCCACAGTTTCAGCCAGGTTTCTGAGACTGCACAAATGTCAGCATCTTCCAGAGTTAAGAATGCTTGCTGTGTGTGCAGTTTCATGTTGAGACGCTTAGCATTCAGCAGCATGACCTTTAAATTGCGTTTAGATAAGATTCTCATGTTGGTGGTTTTTGACCGCAAGACATTGCCTAAAAAGGCACTATGGGGGAGGCAAGAGCATTTGCCAGGAGTCTGAAGCCCAAGAGAGACAGACATGGGTGCCGGAAGCCATTGAAGGCTGGGGGGCGGAGAGTGAGAGGGGCACTTAGTGATCTAAAAAGAGCATCCCCTCCTGCAACAACCTCCTACCACTCCAGCAGCACCCCCCTCCCCAGCCACTCCAGTGTTCTGTTACTTGCCTATTTCTCCTTAATTACCATAAACACCATTCAAACCTGTCAGCGTGCATACTGTTTTCTTATTTACTTCTACAATAATTACAGCTTTTGAAATAAAATAGCACAAACACTGATAGCCATTTGCTAAACAACCAATACAGTCTTGCAATGAAAACAGACTTAGCATGAGCAGTAAACATCTCTGTCCTTGAAACACACATTCATTGAAACGGCATGAAAACCCACATTCATTTTGCATTTGGCCAGTGGAGGACTAAGGTTACCTCTTACACATTTTTAGGGCCATGCATACATGTATGCATTCTTTGATTCACCTTCCTGGTTGTATTAAATTATATTTCTTGTATAATACAGCACACTTGTTAGGGAGTGTTTTAAATTTATTGTTTTGAACATTTTTTCCAGTATGCAATGAAACAAAATTTGTGAACTGATAATGACAAAACTGCCCAATTCAGAACATTTCCATCATAAAAGTCTAGTCAAACTTCTGTCCTTACAATCCACCAATATCAGTAAATATGCGCAATCTCTGCAGAAGTAAAAGTCATCTAAATAATTCCACATTAAAGGGATCTGAAATTAATGAAGAGGTTGCTGCAAGCAAGCAGTTTTATATTTCATTGTTTCATCTACAAATAAAGTGTCTGTTGCACTTGAAGAATTGTCTATTTTACATTAAAAATGATAAGCTAGTAATATTGCATTAGGGAATGAATGGCAAATTGATGACAGATTCTTAGTTACTAGATAACCCCTCCAAAGGAGGGCATTCACAAGTCTGCAACATCCACTCCCTTTAAAGTACAACACAGTACAGTATCAGGAATCCATGTGCATATACTGTAGGAGTAGAACCCACAACCTTCTGCATCAAAATCAAGTATACTACCTGCTGTGCTACTAACAGTGCAAACAGACTTGGCATAATCAGCACTAAACTTCTCTTCCCCTGAAGTTCTCAGCTCCTTGTAAAATCCACTTGACACTCCACTAAATCTCTCAACGTTGCTGCACAAGAAATCTGGAAAAAGCCAACATTTATTTTTTTTTTTGGGGGGGGCAAAGGGCCAAAACCAGGGACACATTTTAAACATTGCTTGTATGATCTTAGAAAAGTTGCTAGAATAAAGTGCTTTGTGTTTACCATGTGTTTCCTGAAAGATAAGACTGAAACTTAAAGGGGTATCATTATTTAGTGAATCATTTTGAGTCTGCTCTGGGGTAATTTTATGTAGATTATGTATGTGAGCAGTACAAAGGCATATCCAGGATTTTTTGAACTGCAAACCAGGTACACATATAGCTTCCTTGAAATAAAAAAACCCTTGAGGGACTAACAAACAAAATGTACCTAGCCTAGCATTCTGAAAAAAAAATAATAATTGCAATGACATAATCTATAAAATCCATGTAAAATGGTTATTTAACAATTTACAAGGTTAAATAGAGGTCCATAACTGATGGAGCTGTCTAGGTTTAGAAATAATTTTACAATACTAAGTTTAACAGTTCCACTCCACATAGCTTATAACATAGTTATTATATAGTTACACTTAAAGGATATCTCAGAGTCAGTAAGAAACATTTTCGGACAGTAAAGGGCAATGACATTGTTATAATAAGGCATATAAATAATGTACTGAAAGTGTAGCTAACAGCATGTTAAGTTACCTAAATTTTGGCATTTGTTTAACTGTTTTCTAGTATAACTCACTCAAGAAAACAATGACTTCTAAAACTAAATGGTGTGAAATTAGTGAATAATAGACTCATTAATTAGCCTGGCAATAATTACTGCCATTATTGTATGTTGTTTCAAAGCAGGTAAAAAAGTGCTAAATGAAAGGCAATACGTTTATTAGGTAGCAGCCGTCTGTATTACTGTCAGTATTGTTAAATATCCACTCTTTAGCTATAGCCCCCTGTCCTACCATATATATATATATATATATATATATATATATATATATATATATATATATATGTGTGTGTGTGTGTATGATATACACACGCACAAGCACACACATTTGGGAGAAGAGTACTTGAAGGCCAGGTAATGAATTTGTGAATATTTTACTGCAGCATTATACCATTTAACAAAAGATGGAATGCAGTGATTGTCAGCCTTTACTGTCCGTGAGTAGGTCCTAATCAGAAGCAGTGAAAAATAAGCATTGTGAAAGAGATTACACTTCTTTCAGTTGTTTGAAAGGAGAATACCTTTTACACATTGCAACTTTTTTCTGACGACTTATCAGTGAAAAATCATTAGAAGGCTGATAATACAGAAATAGGAGTGAATCCTCTGCTTTCCCCATTTGGGACAGCATACAAACATTACTCCACTCCTCTGCCGTACCCCGTTTTCCACCCACCTCCACTTTCACTACATTTATACCTCATACACCTTGTTTCCACCCCTCCCACATCTCCAAATTATCCAATCCTAACATTCCCCATCCACCCCTTACCACTCCTCTCAAACATCTTCCCTCCCCTCACAATGCCCTTCCCACCTGCAGCATCCTAATCTGCTTCAACATTCACTACTTATTTGCATAATACCCTGTCTTCATATTCTCTATCCCTTACCCTCTCTAAAAAGCAACCTTACCTATGTACATCTCAACTCGTATTACTACATATTCTCTAATTTTTAACCACTTTTGCCTCACACATACATTATGTCCCCCTGCATCATTGCTACCCTATTATTATACTTCTCTTTCCTTACATCTTATCACACCAAACTGAACCACTTTCATACAGCTCCTACTTATACTTATCCTTTACTCCACAGGTACCCTCCCTCCCCTTCCTTATCTCCCCCTCTCATTTCAGTCCGTCCTATACTCAACTCTACAAACTCAGAATATCCACTCTCTCAAGTACATCCCTTAAACCTAAATGCAAACCCTATAGTCTCTGCTTCTACTGTGTAAAAGCATACCCACTATCAAGCTCCCTACTCCTAGATGGTGACATCCACCCTAATCCTGGCCCTTCCATCCCAACTACTACAAATACCAACCTGGACAAACATCTGTCTATTTATCCAATTAACATACAGAGTCTGCTTAACAAAGTTACACAACTACATTCTTCGATCCTCCACTACTCTCCTTATATCTTAGCCCCATCTGAAACTTGGTCAAAACCACACATCTCTGACACTGAAATATTACCTCCTCACTACAATATTTACCATCCAGACAGAGCTAAAAAAGATGGTGGAGTTGCAGTAATATACTCCGAGCATCTCAACCTACCCCCCCCTTATCTCAACCTAACTTTTCCCTTCTTAACTGTCACCTCACCCACCATAAAAAAATTGCCATTGCAACTATATATATATAAACACCACCTGGAAATAACATTCCCATCCTTGAATCTGTCCTATCTTGGATCTCACTTCATATCCCCTATGAGACCATACTACTTGGAGACGTTAATATTGGCTGGCAAAAACTACTACCTCTTCTACCCTACATATTTGGCTTCCATCAACGTATCTCAACTCCTACTCACTACAATAGCAAGAATACTAACTGTTCCACCTTAGACTGAATTCTTACCTTTGATCCTACCATTTATCATAACCTCACTACTCTACCTGACTCCCTAAGTGACCACCTCCCTACTCATGTCAAAAGGTACTCCCCACAATTACATAAGTCCCACTATTTCACAATGTCACAACCTTTCTTCCTTTAGTGATAGGCTCACTTCTATTAAAGTGGAGGCTCACTTCTATTAAACTGGAGCCACCTGAAGTACCTTTCCCTCAGTGATGCAGTTCTTTTCTTGCCATCCTTGACTCTATAGCTCCTGTAAGAAAAGTTAGAATTAAAACAACCTACTCTCCTTGGCTTTCTAAAGACACCCTCTCTGTCATGAACAAGAGTGAGTGGTATTGGAAACAATGGCTAAAGACTAAAACTGCAACTCTTCACCAAAAATATAACTAACTTCCAAACGTTTCAAAAGAAAAAAACAAATCAATAAAGACAAGAAAAAATTATGTTATGATGCCCAATTCACCCATAAGTCTAACCCAGAAAACTTCTGGCACTCATTAAAATTCTGCACCCTGGTGAACCTTCCACCCACAATCCCTATCCTAACAGTACTTTACCACCCTACCCACTTTATTGAATCAATTCAAAAACTAACCCAAACCTGCCAAAGTCAAAACCTCTGTCATAGCACACATGCTGCTAGCAAGACCATCCCTTTCTCTCTTAACCCTGTGTCCACTGCTTACATAAAGCCCCTTCTACTCAAACTAAAACCCTGCTCTCCCTCTACTGACAACCTCTGTCCCCTCTTTCTTAAACTTGCATCCTACTCTGTCGCCTACTCTGTCTCTGTCCTAGGAAAGAGATCTGTCCAAGAAGCCACCATCCCAGATATTTGGAAATCTTTCTCCACCGTACAACTTCACAAAGGAGGTAATTCCACAGATCTGTCAAACTATAGACCCCTTGCCATTCTCTATCCAATCTCCAAAATCCTTGAAAAATGTATTCATAACCAACTTCTTAAATACCTAATTGAGAAAAACCTTCTGACCCCTTCTCAACATGGCTTCAAGCCTAGTGATAGCACTTGCACTGCCCTTCTATCTTTCACTCACACTGCTGCTGAAGCCAGGGACAAAAATCTTTTTGTATCTTCCCTCTTCCTTGACCTCTCTAAAGCTTTCGATGTGGTCTCTCATCCCAAACTAATTGCTAAACTAACTGTTTCTAACCACTCTCACTCTACTATTCAGTGGTTTTCAAGCAATCTCTCAAACAGTCTCCAGTCTGTATGATGCCAGTCCACTTGTTCTTCTTTCCTACCTATCCAAACTGTCATCCGTCAAGGCTCAATCCTTGGACCTCTCTTGTTCAACATCTTCACTAATAAACTTTACTTCTTCCGCACCACCTTCTCCCTCATACAATTTGCCGTTGACTGTACTCTCATCTCTATCTGTGATAACATCTCTAACCTTCTTTCCCTCACCCAAAACACTTTATCCGTGGAAAAATGGCGAACTGACCACCAACTCATACTTAGCCCCAAAAAGACTAAGCTCCTCCTGTTCCTTCCCAAATCTCTGTCCCACCACAAATCCGCCTTTACCATCTCTTCTGATGATAACACTCTTATCAAAGCTGTACCGCACACTAAACTACTAGGTACTATAATTGACGACCAGCTTAAATTCAACATCCCTATACAACACTGTATTAAAAAAACTAACCAGAACTTGCATCTTCTCTATAGAAATAAAAAATACCTAGCTCCCCACTTCAAACCCACTCTAGTTCAAGCCTTTCTCCTTCCTTGCCTTCTCTACACCTCTCCTATGCTTACTCACCTCCAGTCATCCCTACTAACCAAACTCAAACATATAGCCAGATTTGCCCATGACCAAACATATAAATCTCATCACTGCCTTGCCCTGAAAAAGACTTCAGTGGCTTGAATTCCCCCAGCTTCTGCTTCTTTCCCAGCTCCAACTTGCTCACTCCCTGCTAAATAAACCCTTAGCCTGTCCCTCTCTCTCTTCCATAGTATCCCCATATATCCCAGCTCGTTCACTTCGTAGCTCTGATCAGAACCTTCTAGACATTTATAAACCAAACAAAAATATTGGCAAACTCCTCTACAAAAACTCTGTGTCCCAGGCTTGGAATAGGCTTCTTCCTGACATCCGTAGCATTAATAATATCAGCTTCTTTAATACTGAAGTCAAAATCTACTTCCGGAACTCAAAATCCTGCCCTTGCCATAATCCCCTATGCCCCACCTGTCTTCTGCCTTTTCTGAGTATTTTGTTCTTATTCTTTCCATTCTAACACATGCAAAATTTCACTATCTCACCCTTGAACATCTACCCTCTATACATAGCAAAAATCTCTCAATTTGTATAAAATTCTATATTATGTTACTACGTAAAAATATATCCTTTACTGAATATGCTTCCTCACATTGTGCAATTTATTTTATATATTTTTTTTAAAGTTGTAGCCATTAGTTCCATTCTGTCCTGCACTGGCTGTATATTCTGTGTACTTTGTTATACAACACTGCTTGTCAATATTTGTATTCTTGTTTTATTTGTTCATGTACATAATTTTTGTTTATTTTTGTTTTTGTGTAATGCTTTATTTGCTCATGTATATAATTTCATTATTTCTGTAAACTGGAGCTTTTCTTCTCAGGTCTACACTGAAAAAGGGCCATATGGCTCAGCTGGACTAACCCTGTTAACAAATGTCAAATAAAGTTGCTGAAGAGCTGGGCTTTGTCAATGATTGATTGTTGTAGTAAAACCAAGTTTTGACAGAGCAGTGGAGTTTGGAGTTAATTTGATGGGGATGAGCTTCCTCTCCTTTAGAGGAATAGTTATCCTGATCAGTCGAGGTGGTGGGGGTGCACTGTACTTTTGGCCCTTTCATGGCAGTCTATCTTAGTGATGACAATAGTCTTTGAGGGGGTTGTTTATTACAGGTCCACATGTTGCAGCAGGTCAAAGAGCTTCTTAAGGCATCCGGTATGTTATTCCCCAGAATGCCTTCTGAAGAGTCACAGAGGTGTCTAATGTGGTGGTAGGGAGTGACCATGTTCCCTCTGTGAAGGTTGAAGAGTCAGTTGTATCATGCAAGGGCCACTTTTGTTTAATGGACAGAGGTCTTGGAGGTTTCTAAACCTCTGAACAGGTTGATTGAATAGTTATCCACTCTGCGGTGGAGCTCAGGAACCACCTCAGTCATTTCCCAGCACTCCTCACAGAATCTCTGCCCAACTTCACTGAGTTCCCAGAGTTTTCTGAATAAAAGTCTCTCCCAGAGTCAGGAAATTCAGAGGAAGAGCTATCGTCAAAGCCATTTTTTGACTATGAACAGATGGGTTATTCCATTCTGGGAGTAACAGCACATTTTGGAATTACGCTTAACTCCTTCATCACCAGAAGGTCCATACTGTCTCAGAAAATCCACCACTTAGTTGGGAAAGAGATTCAAAACCTTTTAGAAAGGCAAACTGTGGAGTCAGTCCTCAGAGATCAGAGAGAGGAATCTGTTTTCTCCATTTTTTTCCTGATTATCTCCTCAACCTGAAGAGTCCAGATAGGTATTTTTATATGGAAAACTTGGGAGTCTAACAGTTTCACAGTTCAGTCACATTTATCCTGAGCCAAGAGGACTGGTTTTGTGCTGCAGATGTGAAAGATGTCTTTTCATATGATAACCATTTGAGATGTTGGGACCTGCTAGACTGAGTCCTGAAACACAGAGACTTTAGGGCCGAAAAAATGGACTTAAATCTGAAAGTGACCATCTCCCAGAATATTTCCTTTTCTCTGAGGTATGGGCATTTCAGAGTTTGCTTGCCCCCCACATCAGTGGGTGCAGGGGAACTCCCCACAAAAAAGAAGTGTAAAGGAGAAGAGTGACATTCGAGATTTGCTGTTCTTCTGGATTTGCAGTCTCTTTTTTCGTCATTCAGCATTATATGTGCCAACATTCCAATAGGGAGTGTTTTTTGTTTCAAGCATATGCCATTTGGGTTGTTCTCTACACTTATGTTTTCAAAGGCTCACACTGTTAGTAGAGCCTAAGTATTTATGTTTTCCCTTTTTTCAAACTGACTACAGCAGGCTTCAAGAGGAACAGCCAATGATCTGCTCCAGAGCACAAATTTTGGCCTTATTCCATGTGCTAAGAAGTGGCATTCATCACAGAGAGGTTTTAGCTTCTTCCATCTTAGGCATTGACGTTTTGAGCCTCATTTAAGACACAGTACTGGACAAGAGTATTCCTCACACCAGAGGGGATGAAAGCAGTTGTACACTTTTGCTGGCCTGTTTTCATGATACAGTATGTTCATAGCTTGGCTTTTCTAATGGTTCTCAGCCTTATGGCAGCAACTTTCACAGAGTTTTCTTCAGGATGCACACAATTTGCTCAGTAGCCTGTTATGGTCAGTAGATTTAATTTGGAATGGATCGCTTTCAAATCTCTGAGCCCTAAAGAAGGAATGGGAATGCTGGGTCAACCCTGCCAACCTCTGCAAAGGAAGGTGTTTCTCTTCCCCCTGTATGAGTAGTGATTCTGATGACAGCTGCTTCATACGAAGTGCTTACCTGGAAGATTTTGACAGTTCAGGAATTTTGGCTTCTAACTCTGCATAAGTAGAGAGGTTTTTTTTTAGATGAAGTGAGGAAGGCACTTCATTCACTCATCCCTCTCCTGACAGGAGTAGTTCAAATAAAGATAGACATTATGGTGAAGTTTTTCATCAGCAAACAAAGAGGAGTGCAGTCAGTTCTTGCCACTGTTAAAATACACTAGATGTTTATAACTGGGCCACTAAAAGAAAAGTGGCTTTTTACCATTTTTTAAACCCAGTATATGTTATATGTTCCAAGAGATTTTCAACAATGTGACAGACTCTTCAAGTTTGTTTACCTCTTTAGATTATAAATGGCAACTCACAAGTTTGGTCATTCAAGACCCTTTTCTTCTTTTGGGGTAGTTTCTCAGCAAGAAAGAATATCTTACTAAGTATATGTTCTCTAAAGACAGATCATGCATCTGTCATCTTAAATCCCTTATTCCTGTATGTAGTAAGAAGTTCATCTTTTCCGTGTGTTTGGTAATTTTATCCTCTGGATCAAGGATGAAGCAGTGGTTCTTGCTCAATAAATTAGTTACCTAATGAAAGGTTTTGGATACACCCAGGTAATTAACCCTGCAATATAGTGATTAGGACGCACTGTAGGCCTGATTATTGTATTGGGATTTTGGGCCTTGGACTTGGTGAAGGAACTGGTCTCTTGGTCTGACCACTTTCCATTCTGCTTTGGTCTGGAACTACCATACTGTAGCCCTCCTCAATCTTGAACTGAAATCAGTTTGTTCTATTAACAGTGTCAGCCTTGAGTTTTTTTTATCTGCAGTCCTCCAGTTCCTTTCAAAAGATTGTGCTGAGTCTGTGGCTGCATTGGTTTGGGACTGTAATAAGTCCCTGTCCAAGATTTAGATTTTCTTGCCCAAGTTGTGTTTGCCTTGTCTCTTTTTGTATGGAGGCATGAATGGTGGTTCAATGGGGAACTCCATCTTCTGAGTAGGAAAGTGTGCAGGTTGAAGTGTTGGTAGCATCAGAGGAGTCTGTGGATTGATAGGCTTGAATTGGAGCAGCTTCATGCTGTTTAGCATATAGAGATAATTTGTAAGAAATGTGTCGTCTTATCTAGAGAGATTTGTGTTGCATCTAATTGGCCGACTACTCTACTGAATAGTGGAGAAGTTGTGTAGTCCAGACTCGTTTTCCACTCCAACAGCATTATTTGCTTTAGAATGCACATCTATTGCTTGTTTAATCTCCAACAAGATTATTCCCATCAGATGTACTCATCTGCCACTGGATCACATGGGCACTGCTTTAAAACCAGTCTCTCCAGCTTTACTCTAATGCATGTTGTTTGATATCCCTGACTGATCATGTCTAGTGTGCATCTGACAACGTGGATTGGATTCTTGTCTGTCAAGGTTGGTTTGGATTGGTCTAGTTTTGATGTTTTAGGACCACAGATTTTCCAGATTTGATTTTGTCCTTTTGTGTCAAGAATTTTTTTAATCTGGTAGCAATATTCGTTGTCAGCTTTCCTATTAGCCATTTTTGCCTTTTATAATCTATGGACCACCATTCTAGCACCTTCAAAGCACCAGCTGTGATAGGAATTCTCTTCCAGAGGCAGAGTGTTAGCTCCAAGTGGACCTTAGGTACTGATGGAATTTTCTCATGTGCATCCAAGCCAGAGTATAGTAGAGGCCATGTACCCTAATGCACTGAGGTATTTCCTGACTTAGACATTTGTCTCCTGTGCCATCTTCTGGCAGTATTTTGCCATATGTTCCATTTTCTCTTGGGGGGTTACAGGCCTTCTGTCTGAAGGAGTCCAGAGAAGATTAGGGTTTATCAGGGAATGCCAAAGGAAAATCTGAGGTTCTGGAAGGTGTCCATGGAAATTGCAGAGCCCTGGCCTATGAGAGAGCATGGGGAGAAGCAATAATCTAAATAGAGAGATATTGTGAATACTCTTATCTGGTAAAAACCTAGGCTACAGTAGCCAGTCCAAAGGACAAATAACGTAAACTGATAGTTGCATCCTGGCAGTTGCAACCTCAAACATGAGGAAACACCTGTTGTCCCTCTGAACATGTGTATGAGGGTAGATATCCTTGAGGTCTAAGATAGCCATCAGGGCTTGATGGAATAAGAGTGGCAGAAGGGACTGCATTGTCAGCAGTTTGAATTTTGGGGTTTTGAAGGAGGTCCTGAGCCTTGAGTGGCCTCCAGGGGCCTTCCTTTCTGGGCACTATGAACAGTCTTGATTAGAAATGCCTGTTTTGGTTCTGCCTTGGTGCAGGTTTTATTTTCACCTGTAACAAGAGTGCCTGTGTTATAGTGAGTATTAGTTCATTGTTTTTCCTGTGGCATGGATGGGGAATGCCTGGCATAGTCCAGTTGTGTTTAAGCTTATCGTAATAGTAAATCTTTAGTCTGGTCACTGTTGTAGTAGTCCTAACCACTGAGACTTCTTGCTGCTGACTCTCTGGATGGTTGGCCTGACATCAAGAGTTCAAAACCTTTTCCCCTCCAGAAATGGCAGACACAATTTATTTATTTATTTACATTTGTTGGCCAGGAAAATCCGACTGGACACAGGTCCTTTTTCAGCGGAGGCCCGGGGAGACAAGTTCCACAATAAAAATTTATTACAAGTTACAAGACGTATAGGTAGGTTTTGTAGTAGTAAACAGTTATAGTTCAAAATGAAATTAAGTATTTAGTTAAATGGTACAACACTTATGTCATTGGTGCCATAAAGACTAGCAAGTATTTTAATAGCTGAGCTAGCAGCTATTACCCTTAAGTAACAGAGGCGAAGATTACAGCTGAGATATAGGTTTACAAGCAATGTATTTGGCTGCAATCCGAGGTAGTTAGAGGGGTGGAAGAAAGGGATTAGAGAGGTTGGGGTAGAGATGTTAGTTACAGGGGCATGCCCAGTGCTCTTTTAGATGAGATTTTAGAGCACCTTTGAAGCCATCCCACCTGGGATGTCAGGATGCTGTCCTTATAAAACAGGCATTTGTCTACACCTTGTTAATCTTCTTGCCCAATGAAGCAGAGGATGATCCTAAGATCCCAAGTTGCCCAAAGGAACATATAGAGGGATACCCTCTACAGAAAGGAGAGGTGAGATCGAGAGAATAAGGACTCCCCAAATTCTGCCTAGACCTGAAGAGTCTCAAGGCTCTGGAAGGGGATGGGAAAGAAAGAGAACTAAGGATATGTATCCCAACCCAGTCCAGGATGTCCGCTGCAAAAGAAGAAATAAGGGGATGTTAGAAGGGAGGTTTTACTGCAACAGAGATCTAATTGAACTTTTACAGATGTTCATCATTCTCATTGCCTCAATGGCATGTTGGGTTACCTGCCAAAGCAACCCAGTACCAGTACTAACCAGCTTTCAAAATTTCAGACTCCCCACCCTCTCTCTGCATTCTCGTAACCGATTGGCTGAGCATATCCTGAGAGGGAAGCCTTTGGCTGTCACAGGAAGTGAGTGTTCAATCTTTTTCTGCCATCCAAAGAAGAAAAGTCTTCAGACTTCACAGGATGCAGTACTGATTTTTCTGGCTTACTGTTCAGATGTGCCCGTTTATGAATCCTCTTCTCATTTTATTAGATTTGTTATTTTCGTTATATTTTTATGTTTAATATGTACATATGTGTGTGTGTGTGTGTATATATATATATATATATATATATATATATATATATATATATATATGTATGTATGTGTGTATGTGTGTATATATATATATATATATATATATATATATATATATATATATATATATATATATATATATATGTATATATATATATATATGCACACAAGTATGTATTTATATATTGTAGGGTGTGATAAGTGAGTTAGGTTAGCGGTTAGGGTGAGTGAGGTGCGTAAAATGTGTTTGTGTGTTGTGGTGTGTTGGTAGTTTGTAGGGGGTTAGGTGGGAGTTAGGTTAGGGGCGTAGTTTGCGTGTTGTGTGTGTGGTTTGGAGTTAATGTTGGTGTTTTGTGTTGGTGGGGGTGGATAGGGATAGGTTTTGTGTATAGGAAGGTTGGTAAGGGTTTCGTTGAGTGACGTGTGCTTGTGGTGGTTGTTGGTGTTGGTTTGGGTGTGTGTTTGTTGTGTGTGTGTTGTTTGTGTGCTGTGGGTTGTGCTTGTGCTGTCGATATGTTGTGTGGGTTGTGGAGTTTGTGTTTGTTTGTTGGTAATGTGTTTTGGGTGTATGTATGGTGTGGTTTGTGAACGTCGGTTCTCTGGCCGGTCGGTTAAAATTCAGATCCATATATATATATGCACACAAGTATGTATTTATAAATATATATATATACATATACACATACACACACACACACACACACACACACACACACACACACACACACGTATAATATATGTATATATATTTTTAAATATTTAGTGCTTACATTAATTCCTGTGGGAATTTCGGTTTGTAGCAGTGTTTATTTGGCTTCTTTCTTTAAAAGGGTTGGGAGGGTGCTTTTATGTTTAGACTCTGTGTACTGGAAATTCTTTAACTTCAATCAAGTTGTAAAAGAATTCTGAATGCATTTAAAACATTTTTTGTGATAACAGGCACAGTTTGCCAGAGTTTTGTTTGGACATTGTTATTACTAGAAACGCATTGTGACACATTATTCAGTACTGACAGTTTACTACTCTGGCTTGTGTTCTGTCCCCTGACGTATGGTTCCTAACTCAAGTACCCCCAATTAAATCCAATTGCACCTAAAATGAAAAAAATGGAATAAAAATATACCTCAGCCAATGGTTTGTGATTTTGTCAGGATCACTGCTTGGCCTGCAGACCACTTACTTTTTTCCCTCTTCTCCCTCTAGCTTGGCTTTGCCGGCCATTATGAAGGGTGGGGGGTTGACACGTCCTCCAGGGCTGTTTCAGTTCATAGTACAGGTGTGTGAGAACCAAGCCCTTTAGATGCAGGAGTAGTCTAGAGTAAAAGATCCCTAGCCAGGCATAATTCTCTGTCCCCAGATATTTTATCAAGTAGTGGAGTTTAGAAGGAAAAAGAAACAGAAGTTTCATCATATAGTTATAGCTGTTTATAAGACTGATGTGGTTTCCTTAGCTGAGTGTTCTGCACACAACTAATTCTGGTGGTTATGTTCCCATTCATGCCTCTAGTGCTAGTCTGGCTAGAGACCTTTCTTACCTTTTTCAGAAAATGGCACGGAATCTGGTGAGGATAATGGTGATTTCTAGTTGATACTGAGTCCAGTATCTTGGATTCTTCAAAAGGTGAGTTTAAGCTCAAGTCCAAACAAGTATTCACTTTTCGTCAGGTGATTGCTAGATTTAGTGATGTTTTTGTTTTGAGGCCAGTCAGGTACTATCCCAGAGCTAGGCTAAGTGTATGACCTTATCAAGCAGCCCAGTTTTGTGGATATCCCAACTCTCTTACCAGCTTTGGAAGCTGCCTGCAGGACACCAGTATGTATGCTAGCAGTCCTTAAAAGGCTCAGAAAAATTATAGGACCCCCCCCCAATAAGACAGGTCTCTCTTCTCATTTGACTGCTGACCAAGCGGCGGCCTTGACAACTGCCTGTCAAAAAAAAGTCCTTTGATTCATCTACTCCAAAGCCCCCTAATAAAGAGGAAAAATGGTTAGATCTTCAGGGCAAAAGGATGCCTCTTTCTAGTAATCTAACCTTAAAATGTTAAATTATTAAGACGTTATGTTGAAATTTATTTTTCATTGTGTGCACAGTTTGGATGATTTTGCGGTATCCTTACCCACAGAACAAAGGTCTTAAATGAATTAATTTTTTTTTAATCTAACTCTAGTTTCAAAATATGCTTTTAGAGCTGTGCTTGAATGTACAGGTATAATTTCAAGAAATGCTGCTGCTTCTGTTGAATTAAGACAGTGTGCTTGGTTACATAATCAGAACTTCTCTGATCATTTAAAAGCCGAACATTTGAATGCACCTTTGTTATGAATTGGTGTTTAGACCCTCAGTTACACAGATTATCAGACAGTGGGATGACAGAGGCAACTTAATGCATAGTGTATTTAGAATGTTTTATGTAACCAAGTTCTCCCCAAACATGGTGCCTTCCCTAAGGGGTAAAGCAAACAAAAACTTCAACCAAACAAACTCGGGGATCCAAAAGGAAATGTCAGGAGGATAGTTCTTCAAAACCAAACAAAAGGGGTTCTTTTTGACACCACCCTATCCTTCCTTACTTTTTCTCCTTCTCCCAGGCTCTTTCTCAGTTGTGCATCCTGGCCTTAATTTCTCTCAGACAAATGGGTTCTGAGAATAATTCTGAGAGGGTACACGTGACAGTGGATAAAAAAATCCACCCCCCTTCAGAGGAATTCCCCCACACCCACCAGACCAGACAGAGCTGTTTTTTCCAAAGCTCCATCAAGTGGTAGATGCAGGGATCATAGAACCAGTGCCTGTTTTGTACAAAGGTAAAGGATTTTACAACAAAATCTTATTGGTACCAAGAAAGGAGCACTCCTAAAGACCTGTTGTAGGTTTGGCCTTTGGTCAAGTCACAGGGGAACATCCTCTACTCTTTTTACATAAGTGACAAGGATCTTCTACATCCACACACGCTACTTCCAACTCGGGCAGACAGGATCTCAGTTTAATGTCTCATCTGAATGACAATATACTCAGAAGTGCAGTACCCCCTTATGCTGCATTGTAGTGTCAGTATCCTGGTGCAGGAATATAACTCACAGCCTTCTGATCATGCAGCACCAAAGGAGAATGTGCTACCTGTTGAGTCACTGACACTGTGGTACCCATGTGTGTAGGCTGGCCATGACTACTTGAAAGGTGGCCCTACAACTACAGAAGACTCTAAAGGTAGTTTACATCCCATCTCAGCTGTGTGATAGCCCAACTAAGCAGGTAAACTGCAGATCTCCTTGAATGGCTGGGGAGAAATGGTCCAGATGCCACCATTCTTTGATTCCTGAACATTTTCTGAAAAATCAAATTAAAGAACATAAACTCAATAAAGGTTAATATCTTGTGGACCATAACTGTTGTTAAAAAGGTGCAAACGGAAATGTGCTCAGCAACAGAAAAAATCTTTATAATGGTAGAAGTAAATGCATTTACAGTCTTTACATCACTCCTTTAATATATTTATATATGCTTATACATATATATATATATATATATATAAATATATATATGTGTGTGTGTGTGTGTGTGTGTAATATCTATGGGTGTAACTCATGTGCAAATGCGCATAAAGTCAAACTTCTTTCTAGCTATGGAGTTTGAGATTTGTGAACGAATGATGGTTTGTGAGACCATCTTTAGTGCCGAATGGCTGTTTTATTTTACTTAGTATTTTTCATATGTGATGGTCAGTATTTTTACAGAGTATGTTTGATTTTGGATTATATTTCTCCCAATGTGTTTTGCAGCAGTTTTAATTTTCTGTAAGTAATGCCAGAAGTTGACTTCAGTATGTTTTGTTTAGAAAGTTAATGTTGATGCCGAACCTGTTGTTTTATCTTTTTAACTGAATTAGAGCAGTATTTAAAAGTTGTCCTTGATTTTGAGTATTATTTTTTTGTTTTCTCCAGATTTCCTTAAAAAAAAAAAAAGTTTAGTGGAGTGGGTGCTAGTGATTCCTGCTTTATTGGAATTTGGTGGAGTTTATATATTTAAGGCTGGGGGTGTGGCTGATTCCATGCAAAAGTACTTTGTTATTGTTTGTTGCTGTGTTTTTTGTAGTTTGGCTAAGTGCCAGATTGTATTTACTTTCAACTTTTTTGTTGTTTTGCCTGTTTGTTTTTAGGCAGTATAGTCACGTGTATGAGAGTATGTATATACATATATCTTTCTGTGCATTTTCTTATCTTAGAAATTTTAAAGCTTTGACATATAATGCCAGATTCCAAATGACTTGCTCTCCGTGTAAATGACTTACTCCAATGTAAGCTTTCCTCAATTCCTGAAGACTTGTTCTCAGTCTAGGGCTTATCTATAAAACATGTTTCCACGGGGGCCAGATCCAAAAGCTTGCTGTTGGAGTAAGTGACTTTCTCTGGTGTAATACACTTGAGTAAGCCACTCACACCGAGAGCAAGTCATTTAGAATCTGGCCCATAGTATCAATAGCACTTTTTTTCTGGAAACCTGAGCTGCTACTTGATGTCCAGAAATTCCTTATTGAATACATTTTTTTGTAAAATGTCTACAGAAATGAGAGAGAAAAATACTCATACTTGCCATTATTAACTGTATAATCAGCACTTAGTATTTCTCAAATTGTACAACTTTGAGTTGAGGTATCAGCGACAGTTTTCTTCATCACTAAGGTTTTGCCTGATATTATGCTATAGTTAAGTCAGTTGATTTTGAAAATATTAATGTACATATGGAAGTGCTACAGATTTTTAGAATACTAGTAAACTGCTAGCATTATTTCCAATTTATGTCGTACGTGGGCACTGACAGTTTAGTTTACTGTTGCCCCTCATTATCATGTCATTTTTCTTCCCTTTTAACATTGTTCAATAAAATGTTTAAAAAATAGCACTCTAGTGTTTTCTTGCAGTTTTAACCACTGATCAAGTGAGGTTCAGAAATGGTGACCTAGTGGGAGCATATTCCCCTTTTAGCCAAGGTGTAGGGATTCTATATATTAATTAAAAAATTCAAGTTCCCTGAACACAGGAATTCAGGATTGCAAAAGCTCCATGAGAAAGTATAACAAGGCTGTATCCAAGTATTCCTTGTACTACACTAAAAGCTAAGCTGGTATTTTGAATAATTCACATATCTGTTGTGTACTGTAGATAGGATGATTTGTTTTTCATAGACTGTGACACTGTAATATTTTAGTCATTCAACTGGGTAAGCCCATCTGGCAAAAGTCCATCTTTTAATGAGTGACTTAAGATCAGAGTCTGTTTAAGTTTGCAGCTGGAAGTTAAGGAGTTCTGTCTCAGAGCTGCAGAATGAAGCTCTAATAGCACATAACCTTAACTTTCTGAGTTAAACTGTCACTCATATGTAACATGTAATCAGAAAAAGGAGTGTTCATCCTTTATATTGTCACAGAGACCCCAGTACACTGAAGTTTAAGTCAAAGTTTAGATGAGTGCATTGATATAAAAAAATTGTGTTAGGTAACCGGTTTTGCAAGCACTAAGGAAACTATATTTTCCTTTATGTAGTAAGGTATGTGTTACTGAAGCAAAACTGTTTAAAAGAATAAAGATTTTTCCTGAATGTTACTGATAGCAATGGTCATATTGCTCCATTTATTCTGTTTAATTTGTTGATGTTGTCATCTTAGAATGATTACTTTGTATCTCCCAGAGTATACTATTGGCAGCTATTATTTAATTTGCAGTGTCTTTCCAGCATTATGAATTAGCGGGAGATCTGGCTTCCAGGTTCATATTTTCCATAGTTTCTTATTAAAAAGTAAATTCTTGATATATGAAATCACATTACTTTTGTTTTTTTCAACAAATTTTGCTTTTTATGTGCAGCCGTATGGGAAACAGCCAGCAACATCAGGACCATATCCCCTTACATCACCACCTTCATCGTACCACAACACTGTGACCCCATCACCTTCCATGATACTTGCACAGTCTCCAGGTAAGTGAAAACTTCACTGTCTGGCCAGTTATGATGAGGAACATACTGAGGTTAAAAATATTTGAAGTGTATGGCTACATATATTTTAAAATGCTAATGCAACATGCTATGTGGCACAATTCCTTCTTTAAACAGTCAGACTAAAGATCTCATGGAGGCTGGTAGCATGTCCACACTGTCTTTTTTTTGTTGGCGAGAATCCTGTAAAGGTACAGTATGCCACATTTCATGTCAGTGGGGACTAGCCTTGAAGGTGTTTAATACTAGCATTGAGGATTAAGGCTTATGAGCTTTTAGATGTTTTTTTTCTGTAGGACAGATTTTTATTCCTCATCCTCCATTTCCTTACTTACTCTGAGCAAGTCAGTTAACCCTGCAGTACTCCCAGATCTTCCTTGACAAAAGACACTTGTTTCAAAGGGACATATCTGTTTAAATATTCCAACAGAGAGAATAGCATTTAGTTACACAGGAGATGTTGTAATCCTATAAAGGATTTGCTGTTTATTTTCCATTTCTTCATTACAATAGCATCATGTCTTACAGAGGTTATCGATGCTTTTATTACTGAGCTAAATAACTGTGTCCAGTGTTGTGAATTTGGTGAGTTACAAGATTCATTAATATGAAACAGAATAGTTCCTGGTGTAAGCAGCAATCAAACTTAGAATGTGATTTTAACAGAAGCTGACCTGACCTTGTCAGAAGTTTTGGATGTGAGTAGAACAAGTGTGAAATGCTAAGTACACAAATGAATTAAATGAAGAAATGAATGTGTACAAGATAAAATGTATGTTGGGTAAAAATGCAACAATGAGAAAATGAAAATAGGAATGTGCATTAACAGTAATGGCAGCAAGAAGGTGTGTAGGGAGTATTGTGGAACTGAAATAAGTGTCCTGTATCGGGTGTGGGTGTAAGCACAAAAGTAGGAAGTACTCAGCATTTAATCCATTTGTAGAAACAGTGGTATTCATTTTTTTCAAATATGCTTTTCACATATGCTTAAAAGAAAATGTGTGTTCAAAATAACTTGCATTTTGTTGAGCCATAGACATAAAAGGAGCTGTTTCAGAAACATTGTGACTGGAATGCAAATCAGTTTTGCCAAGAAATGTTGACATTTGTCGAGCATGATATTGAATTTAAGCTAGAGGAAGTTGTAGAATGTACTGTTATAGCTGAAGATAATTTTGAAATTTTTGGACTAAAAGGCACAGAAAACACAATATGCACATTATAAACTTAAGGGCACCAAGTGAAACCATGGAATAAAGGTATGGACATATTTTTTGTAAGTTTTACTTTCAGAGGTTTTATAAATGAAATATACAGCTTACACTGTTGAATAAAAAGCAATGATGGCTAAACTTCTAGAACAGGGCCATACGAACCACTTGTATAAAAAAATATAACCATCTTAGCAGTTTCTATAAAGTACTAAATCCAAGCACAATATAAAGAAAGTATGCAATACTATACCAAAATAAATTGTATTGTTCTACTTTTATTTTGAATGTAATACATGGAGCTTTTCTCCCCGGGCCTCCACTGAAAATGGATCAATGGCCCAGTGGACTTTCCCGGTCAACAAATGTCAATAAATAAATAAATATTGAATAAAGGAATGTTAATATATAAAAATTCAGTTAAATTTAGTGTAATGTATCCCAAATATAAATGAACAGACTGTTTATCTTATTTATAAATCACCTCCCTATTAATCATAATATCGTGAGCAACTAGACATCATAAAACCAATGTATTGTCTGCCCTTAGAGCTTCTATTAATATCACCCAACATAATTTCCATTCACTGTTATTCACTATAGGGGATAATAAGTGTTTATGTAACAGAGAAATAAATGAGTCCAATTATAAGGTCATGTGACAGATTCCCCTAATGAGGGGTCTTTTTTGATGCAAGTCTTCCACTCTCTGGGGTCCCAATTTGGGTCATTGAAGATAAAAAATGTTACCTTCCATGGAGGGATCTTATGCTGCATATCAGAATTGGGTTTGCATGTAATCTAGAACATACATAGACATATTTTGCCATTGCTTTATTGTACTAATTAAATTCTGACGTCCCATCCCCTAGTGTAGTAGTTTGGAAGAGCTTTTGCCAGCTCACCATCCCAGAGAAAATTAGATATTAATATTTGAAATGTATTGGCATAAGGGATGTATGAGTGTAGGAGATGTCTCATTAGGAACAGAATTGTGGGAAATACAAACATTTTAATAATTTGGACTTCAGTGATTATGGGTAAAAAGGACCCCTTCTAGCGGCTGACATTCTTGCTTAAATGTAAGAAAAGTGATTTATAACTGGCCAGATGTTATTTCGAGGTCTTAAAAGTTATCTGAAGTCCTTGGCAGATACATTCCAACACTGTCAAGAAGAAGGGGATATAAAATGTCCTTGGTCATTTTAAAAAGAGGAAATCAAAATTGTCTTCTCTTGAATCTCCAGCCCTGTAAACTGTCCATCTCATAACTGTGTTGTGGATGTATAACTCACCAAATAGTCATCAGCAAACCACAGGGAAACAAGCATTCTATGGGTTGGGATGGTAATACCCACATATTTTAGCTTGCAGTCTAGAAATTGTATGTAAACTTCAGTAATCAGTAGAAAGACTAGAGGGAATGGACAGTAAGTAGCCCTGTGTCTTACTGTATTGTACAAAGTGAGCTAGGGGGAGTAGTACTATTAGAGGAAATATTGGCTGAGGGTTTGTTGTATAATAACTGGCATTTATGGATAAACGTCTGAAAAATTTAAGTAAGCTAAAAGTTTCCGTATAAACTCCCAGTCTACAGAGTCAAATGCTTTCTTGAATTCTGTCACAATCACCACTCCATATATTTTATTTTATTTGTCATTTATTAACTGGGTTGGTCCAGCTGAGCCAAAGGCCCGTTTTCAGTGGAGATCCAAGGAGAAGAGACTTGGATTAACCCCAAATAAAGTTCAGCTGTCCTAGTAGGATTTTCCTGACATTTACTCAGTTGCCTGCTACAGCAAAAGCCATGGTTCGCAGAGAGCAAAGCATCAAAGGATCTCATTGTTGAAAGGTATCAGTCAGGAGAAAGGAAAAAAAAAATTCCACAGCATTGGATGTACTATGGAACACAGTGAAGACAGTCATCAAAAAGTGAAGAAAATATGGGACAACAGTGACGTTGCAAAGAACTGGATGTCCCACCAAAATTGATGAAAACACAAGATGAAAACTAGTCAGGGAGGCTGCCAAGATACCCAGAGCTACACTGAAGGAGCTGGAGGAATTTCTGGCAAGTACTGGTTGTGTACTACATGTGACAACAATCTCCCATATTCTCCATATGTCTGGACTATGGGGTAGGGTGGCAAGACAGAAGCCTTTTCTTACACAGAAAAACATCCAGGGCAGGCTACAATTTGCAAAACAATACATCAAGTCTCCCGAAAGCATGTGGGAAAATGTGTTGTGGTCTGATGAGACCAAGGCTGAACTTTTTGGCCATCATTCCAAAAGGGACCTTTGGTGCAAAAACAACACTTCGCATCACCAAAAGAGCACCATCCCCATGGTGAGGCATGGTGGTGGCAGTATCTTGCTTTGGGGTTGCTTTTCTTCAGCTGAAACTGGGGCTTTAATCAAGGTGGAGGGAATTATGAACAGTTCCAAATGCCAGCCACTTTTGGCCCAAAACCTTCAGGCATCTACTAGAAAGATGAAGATTAATTTCACCTTTCAACACGACAATGACCCCAAGCATACATCCACATCAACAAAAGAATGGTTACACCAGAAGAAAATAAAAGTTTTGGAATGGCCCAGCCAGAACCCAGACCTAAATCTGACATATTTGGAGTGCTTTTGCAAGGAAGAGTGGGCAAATATTGCCAAGTCAAGATGTGCCATGCTGATAGACTCCTACCCAAGAAGATTGAATGCTGTAATTAAATCAAAAGGTGCTTCAACAAAGTATTAGTTTAAGGGTGTGCACACTTATGCAACCAGCCTATTGTACGTTTTTTATTTTTTATATTTTTTCCCCTAACAGATGTTTGTTTTTCAATTGAATTGTACAGGTTATAGGTCACATTAAAGATGGGAAAAGTTTTGAAATTATTTATTGTGGTCTCATTATTTTATATCACAAAAACCTGGCATTTTAACATGGGTGTGTACATTTTTTATATCCACTGTAGTTACATCGTTGTACATATTTACAGTAACAAAAGTTGCATGAAAAGTATGCATAAGGATAAAATGAAAAACAAATATTTCATTATAATAAATTAAACATATATTATATAGAAATTAAATGTATATTATGATTCCAGCACCATCTTTGGGTATTAAGCTGTAATCCTACAAGATCAGGGCTACATGCTCTATGTTTCATAAAAAAGGGTTGAAGTAGGGAAATGGGTTAGGTAAAGCATTTGAGATTTTATTGGCAAGCATTTAGCATAGATTTTTACTTCCACTTGTAAAAGTGAGACTGATCAACTGCTGGGTAAAGTTTTATCTTTATTAGGCTCAGAAAACATAATTACTTTTGCCTTTAGTGTTTCTTATGGAAACAGACCCCCCACTTTTCACTTCCATATAGAAGGCTTTGAATGGGACCTTGAGCAATTGTTTATGTTCTTTTAAAAAAAATCAGAGAATTAATCTAAGCAAGTGATATTTCCCAGATTCAGTTTATCAATGGCACCAAATACTTTTTTTCCAGTAATTGATTTAGCTAGAAGAGAGATTGTCATTTGGCAGTTTTCTTAGTTCGAGCTCTGAAAGTATCCTAGTGTAGCGTATGAATGGCCCATTTTGGACTCCACTCAGACCCAAGTTTAATGTTTTCTTGGTCTAGAATCTCATTGGTTTTGATTGGGTTATGTGTTAGAGTATTGTTTTTGTCTCACAAGCTCATGATAACCATTTTTTCTTTTCCTTTCCATGAGCCTCTGAGCTATAGGTTTTGGAGAGGTCATCTTAGTTCATTTAAAGGTTTTGAATCTATTCTGTTTTTCTTGACTGTTCTGATAATGAAGATTCCTTATTAGTCATTTTTCATTTTTAAGGTGGATGTGCAGTAACTTGTCCCTACATCTTGACTGTATTTAGTCTCTAGACTCTTCACACTTGCTTCCAGTTGTGCTGTATTACAGTGTCCATCACTTGTTATTGTTTTTACTTATTTGTTTGATCTGTTCTCTAATAGGATCCCAGAGAGGAATCTTACTGATTCCACCCTTCCAATAGTGTCTAACCGATTTCCTATTTTTTTCCTTACTTTTTTTTTTTTGAGAAGTAAGTAGGATAAAGACCAATTTTCGTGATGAGAAGTTGGAAACTGGTCAGCATAATAAATGTCAATAAACTAGCGAACCAAGTGGTGGGACTAATGTCGGTCATAGAATCTTCAGGAAAAAAATCTTCTAGGGAGTAATCTTAAATTAGAGGTAGCAAGCCAAATCTGCTTATGAGCTGTGAATGTAAAATCTTGTTCCAAGGATGTAGTACTCCCCACCCATCTACTAGGTCTTACTCCTCCATTATTGAATTCAATAGCATTGAGGATTTGGGGTGTTTATGGGGATCTGGTGGCTCTTTTGTTAATGCTGGGGTCCAAGATCAAATTGAAATCTCCCCCAGATTTTGGGTGATGTAAAATTTGGGTGATGGCATTATTTTTTGTCAAATTGCAGTAAATGAAATGGGTTGTTGATATTTTAACCATAACAGTCCCTTAGCTACATTGTATGGTTATGTAATCTTAGTAGTGAAATTCCATAGGTACCTTGTGAATCCATGGTTTCTGTAATTTTTACCCAGCAAAGCAAGATCTGAAGTAGGAGATTCATTTGTCTGCAACCTGGTTATGGATGGATCCATCGGATCGGATCCGAACCAGTTTTTCTTTCTATGTGGATCCCTCAGCTCTCCTCTCCCCCATAATGCCATAATCCCCTCTTCTACCCAGATCTTGTTTGCCGCGCTGGTAACTAGATGGTAGATAAGGATTTCATAGCTCCTCACTTTTCGTTTTTCTTTCTTTAAAAACAAAGAATTTTTTCTTTTTTTTTTTTTTTTGTTGTATGTTTGAAAGTTGTAGGTTTTTTTTGACTGTTTTAGTTTAATTTAATTTTTTATTCAAATTTTTATTCCCCTCTCGCTGGTAATGATAAGAGGTGTGTGTGAGGCCTGTTTTTTTTACTTTTGGTTATTTTAGGTTTGTTTATAGATTATGGCTGTTTAGGCCTACTCATGGCTGAACAGCCTAAGTCCATATTTCATAAGTGTGGGATGGTGCTCAAATGTCTGATGGCCACACTGACACCACATCTGGTTGTTCCATTTGTGAGCAGCTCCACCCTGGTTGTTTTGAGGAGTGAGGGAGGGCGCTGCAGGGCACTGAGGGGTCGGAGGTCCATCGGCCTGACCTCCTGGTTTACCCCGCTTGGCTGCAGTTGTTCCCAGGCTCCCCCCTCCTGCTCTGGCTACCCTCATGCCCGGTGGACTCCTCCCCGGGATGGGGAGACTGATCGGAGGGAGAGGACTGGAGAGCGCGGGTCAAGGACTGAGCCGGACCCGAGAAGCAGCCAAAGCGGCGGCCGCTTCCTTGCCTTCCCCGGTCTCCTTCTCTTCTCCCCCCCCCGTGTCTTCTCCCGGTCCCGGTCTCCTCCTTCGGCCCCTCGTCAGAGGCTATCGAGGCCGCATTCCGGCCTACTCTCGCAGCCCCGCCTCGGCGACCCATAGCGATGCTCAGATCGCATCCGACATGATGATGCATATCCATAGGGAGATCTGAGAGGAGTGGAGTTGGCCTGCGCCTCAGATGCAGAGGGGTCTTGCAACACCCTTTCCTTCCCCACCCCTTTAAGCTCCGCGAGCACTTCCCGTTGCTATTCCCGGGGTCGCACCCGTCGGAGCCGATCAGGCAACTGGTACCCAGGTACTCGATGCGGCAAAGGCCGGATCCACGCTCGCGATTCCCTGATCCGAGCCTGCCTCCGGGGCCGGCCCTGGATCCTCGGGCCCGTCGGAGGATCGCGCCCTTCTCCCGGGATCGCTTCGCGCCGGGGGCTCGATCCTCCGCGATCCGAAGCCGATTGCTTCGTCCACGGTGGTTCTCGGATCCCCCTTGGACTTTGTCGTAGTGGAGAGGGCTCATTGTTTGATCCTTTGGCGCCCTGCTTCGGCTCCCTCCCGCCTCCCTCGCAGTGGCTCGGCCCCCCCGCCGCCCCGGGCCCGCCTGGCAGGCCTTCCGGCGGCCCCCGCTCCTGCTGCTTACTGGGCCAGCCTGCCACTGCCCCGCCCCCTGAGGCTCCTCTCATGGCCCACGCCTGCTCCCCAAGCAGTTTTCTGCCCCCTGCTCTCAGACACGGACTTGACTGGAGACTCTCTCCCGAGGCCCACGGACTTGATGGTGTCTCACTCGGAAGGTCTCACTTCGGAGACATTGGATCACCTCTCAGACACCTCGACGGGTCTGTCATTTCCGCATTGTCCAGGGCTCAGTTCGAAGGTGTCCCTTCCTCCTGGTTGGTCCCCCCCCAACGGTCTATTAATACTCCTTGTGAAGGAACTGAACCCGTGACTGGCGGACCAACCTCCTGAATTCCCACCTTAACAAGCCCTGCAGACCCCATTGGACAGGCACAAACACCAAGGAGCTACGTCCCGCCGCCCGCCTGGGAGAGGAATGCTGATAGCGAGGAGGGAACCCTTCACCCAGGGAGCAAGGAGGTAAGGAGCCCAGACCGCTTGCCATGAGCGACCGGCCCAGGAGCGACCTTCTCGCAAGTGGGCGCCTGAACCGTTTGGCGCAAGGTCTCCGGCAGCGAGACCTTTGGAAGGAGTGCTCATTTACATAAGCATCGGAGAACATTTCTTACATAGGTACCTTGGATGATTCACCACACCAAAATGGCCACCTAGGTCAGTTCTAATACTTCTATGCTACTCTCCCATGCCACGGAGGCGCCCGCTAGAGCTGTAGGACACAAATGGCCCTGAGGCGCAGGGCAGGAACAGTCACGCGACTCCGCCCATTTTTCTGAGGGCGCACATGCTGCGGGCTAACTACTCTTCACTGAGCGCTGCCTTTGGCCGGCCTGACTTCTCGCGCACGTTGACCCCGAGCAAGAAGGCTTAACGCGCGAGCTCCCTTCGAGGGAACTGGGCTCGACTGCACTTTTCTGCCCCCCAGGGTGGAGCTCTGCACCCCAGCTGGGTCAGAAGATGAATCCCGAAGCTCTGAAGAAGACAGCCTGCGCGACAACCCAAAGTTCCAGCCTGAAGAGGAGGACAGGAGGAGGGAACCCAACTCAGAGGGGCGTGGCCCTGAAGCGGGCGCGGGGAACCTTTCTCTGAATCTGCCCAGTGCACAGAGGGGCAGGGGCGGGACCTCGGGCCCTGGAACCTTTGGAAGGGGCACGCAGGGTTCACTCATGGGAGCCTGCGAACTACGTTCACCCTTCCGGCTCAAATCACGCTGGGGGACCGCTCTTCTCTCCTTCACCTTCCAAAGATGGCTGTTACTCTGCGTACACCAGAAGGAAAGGAGCTTTCAGATGGAAATTTTGGCCAGATGAATTCCCTCTTTTGCATCCAGTGGCCTCCCCCAAGAGACCATCGATCAGGTTCCTACTGCCAGACCCCCAAGCTAAAAGACGGGGACCCAGACCAATCCTAGACCTTCTCTTGGGAGACCAAGTCCCAAAGCCCCCAAGACAGATCTCATCATACAATCCTATCACCCTTCTCCAATGGCAGTTAAAGGTGCTCGAGAGATTCCAAGACTGCTCTAGTTCTCACTGGGACAGGGGCCCCAATCCTTTCTCGCTCCCTGATTACCAGTCACGCCAAGTCTCACCACATCCCAATGGACAGGCCAGGGAGGCTTCAGGGGTACAAGGTTGGCCCTCTCTAGTGAAGTGGCTCACCCAGCCCCCTTCAGGGCTGCAGGTCTCCCCTCACCTGTTTACCTGGCCTCTAGGCATCTACTTCTCCCTCCTTCGCTAGACTCTCAGCTCCTCCCACTCCCATTTCTCCATCTTAACAACTTCCCTAGGCCACTCGCCACTCTCTTTCTCCATTTCCATCATCAGGGCCAGACTAACAACACCAAGGCCCACGACCTAACAAGGAACTATGTCAACCGAGTTCTAAACTCAGGAGTTCTGCGGGCTCTTCTCCATTCACTTTGCGTCTTGGTGCAGAGCCTCCTCCAGCGGGCTCTAGGATTCTGATCCATGACAGCACTTCTTCCTCTTGCCAGTTGTTCCCATGATTCACCAGTGGACGCCTCCTCTTGTCAAGGGCTCTTCCCGCATCCAGCCTCAGACGCCCATCTGGCTTGGCTCAGGTTCTCTCTCCAGGGGACCACTCCCGGATCTCCATCATAGGTGCTCGCTGACCATACATCGCCTCGCGTGTGGAGAGTGGGACGCCCACGTCCCTCTTCAGTGCGCTTCCCTCCCCATCTCCACGCGCACGGCCCCGTTTCGAGACTCATGCACGTGCAATGTTCTGGAGGATCCAAGCAGTGCTCTTGCTGCTATAATACTTCAGTTGTTTCTTCCTAACGTGGATGAGTACTGCGGACCTGGGCGCTGTCACTGTCGGAGAGATTGCGGCAGTGGAACAAGGTCTTCACCCTTCATAGCAAGGGGGACAGAGTTTGGGAATATCACGTACCAATCGCTTTCTCTGTCTGTAAATTCATATCACCACCAGCTTGGGATGTCAAGAATTTTCCCCAATCGGGCAGATGTCTGGAGTCTGGGGAATGGGCAAGTCCCACATCACGAACGCATATTCAGTGTCGACCCTTCAGCCTCATTTTGCTTTCAAACAAGTCCCAAAGACGCCTGACCCTTTCGCCTTACCTTGTCTTCTTACCCCAAGCGACGCCTCTATTCATGCCGGCAAGTTCTCTTCCCTATGCTACAAGACCTCCCTGTCTGATGCTGCAAGTTCTTTTCTTGCCCTCGGTGGGTCCCCTCCCTTGCTCATTGCTTCACCCCTCTGATGCAGAAAGTCCGGCTCCTCACCTGGCTCATCCACCCTGCCTCCTTGGCTGCAGATTCTTCAGAAAGATTCTCGGGTCTCCATCCCCTTCCCTCTCATTGCTCCATTCTGCCTCTGATATCACGTTCCCTGCCTCCTTTCTCATTTCCCGAATTGACCATACTCATTAGGATCCCTCGTTACCTCCATATCCACATAAACCCCTGTCTAGGTCTGGTTACCAAGCTTCTAAACGTCGTTTGGGCGAGCGGCTCCGCTCATCTCCCTTCAAAAGCAATTTCCCTGTGCTTTGAATGGACCTCTTCTTAATGATGGTGCCAGCAAGGCTTCAGTTTTCTCTGTTTCAAGGTCCTTTCTCTTCAGCTTTCTAACATGAGTCTAAATCTTGGTGTCAGCCTCTCCGTGCAAAACTTTCAACTCTAACAATTCCTTCTCATTTCATGGTAGCAAGCAGTTGCAACTTGGTTCTCACTTTCACCATTTCTACAGACCGCTTCTTTCATGAGCCTCCAGCCAGACCTTTCTTTTAAATTGCAGGCCACTTTTCTTCTCCTTACTTTCTTCCACAGCCCCTTATAAAGCTGAAACTTCCTCCCTTATCATCTTTTCTCTCTTAGGCTTATTTCGCCAACTCGTGTTCTCAGCACCAACGGTTCCTTCCTTCTCAAAAATCACTAGATCCAAACCATCAATAATCCATTAACCTCCTATTTTTCTTCCCACTAACTTCTAGCTAGGTGAATATGTTGGTGCCTACTAGATCTTTTCCAATTCTTCCTGTTTATCTCTTGTTTTCTTCCCGCCATAAATTCCCTACAGTATAAGCTACACTCACATCATTTTTTCCATTTCAACTCCTTGTAGTCTGGCCTAAGTGAGGATTTCACATATTTTAGCTGCTATACTTCCTAGATTCCTAGCAATTCACTGGGGTGTTCTCTACTATTCAACCTGTCCCCGTTTCTACCTCCTAGCCTTCATTTCTAGGAAAAAAGCAATGAGGGCAAGCTAGATTCTCAAGTTTGCTTCCTCTCATAACCGCCATTTCAAGGTTAAGTTGCTTCTCAAGGCAAGTGGTAGGGCACTTTTGGGCCATGGTGTGCCGCCATCCTTCTATGATGGGCCTGACAAGATTCAGGTAGCAGGGACTTGTCTTTGTGTTGCAGACCATGAATCATATCCTCCATTTGTATATCAGTGCTATTTCTATGGCTCTTGGATCTTTGCCGCTTCATGCAGAGACAACCATTCCGCTTCCTTTGAATATTGGCCCCATGACGCCCACTACCAAGCTTCAGGCCTTTGGAGATGCAGTTTGCTTTGGCCGCCTGATCTGAGGGCACTTGCCTGATGGTTCATTATGGGTGAGGGGAGGAGCAGGTAGCTTGGATCCATTGCACTCATAAACTCATATTATGCTGCAAAGTAGTAACCCCCCCTCTTTTTGCTCATGTGCAAAAGCTACTAGCTGCCCAACAATTCCATTTCTTTATTATTTGTGTTTTATATTTCTTTTTAATTTTTGTTTCTTGAAGTAATATTATCTGGAAGTTATTCCTTATATAGTCAATATTTCTTTCTGTTTATATGGTGTGAACATTCATCTTACATTAAGAGATAAAGACCCTACATGTCCACCCTTGTGTGATTTATTAGTAGTAATGTCCACTGCAAGACATTTTTTTCCAGCTATCCCCTGTTGAGAAGTGTTAGTGTGACTAGAAGAAATATTGTCAGATAACAAGGTTGTGTTAATAACCTTCCCATAGTTGGATAACATGCATAATTGTGTAGAACTGGACTACTGGCCCTGTGTTCGCACTAAAAAGTGAGAAGAGAAAACAAAAAAAAAATGTAACATTCCCCCCTCACATCCCATTGAAGACATCATAAAGCTTAAACCTGTATAATGTAAGCCTTGTTGTGTTATGATCACCTACCTAAACAATATATTAGGACATTATAACAGTCTCTCATTAATGTTATGATGCAAACAACCACCTCAGCATTGACTAAAGGTATATCAGATGTTGGATTGTCACCTCGATATAACCCAGAAACCACTGCTAGACCATTACATCTTTCTTCATCTGTACTACCCAAGCAGTGTAAAACATTGTGGAAAGAAGTCTACCGTCTCCTTTATTAGTCTGGGAAAATTGGCCTTCCTCTGCCAACTTTGACCACAAAATATCCTGATTAATATCATCACCCCATGAAGCTTTCAGGGTTTCTACTTCTGATATTTCTGTCTCCGGTCCTAAAGCATCTAAATCCATTCCTGTTTCTTCTTTTAACAGTGACAAGGAAGCCAGAGGAGATAATTTGTTGACTACATCCACTGCTACATTGGATTTCCTCACCAATTCTTTCCCTGTAGTTGGTTGAGCTGCTTTTCTTACATTCCCTTTATAACCATTTATAGCTTTTGTGGATGAAGAGGTACTGGGTCTTTCTTCTTGGAGAAACTTCCCGTATCATATCTAAGAAAAGTTGCCTGTTGAGCTCTGGTTTGATGGCAGTAAATGTCTGTTCTGTTTGTACTGCTGCAAACGTGTTAGTTTGACCTCCTTTTGCAATATGTAAGATAGCTGGGAAGTGAAGCTGAAGCACAGATCCTGTCTTCCTGTCACCCTCTAAAATATCATAGATAGGATGCTAGTGTCTTTTTAAAAACAGTACAGCAGTCAGGAACCATGTGCACTGGGGCCCATGTGATTTGTAGGTCATTACCTAGTGGTCTGGCTTTATTTAATAGAGCCTTTCTGTCTAAGAAATGTAAGCATTTAAATGTGAACTGTGTAGGAAACTTAAAATTTTTGTATTGAGTACTACTTTGTATAGACTAACTACATGTGTATTTGGCATCTTATTGTATGTATGCTGTTGTACTGTCTAATTATTGTATTTTGCTTATAGTTCTGTGGAGCTTTTCTCCCCGGGCCTCTGCTGAAAATGGGCTTCTGGCACAGTCGGACTTTCCTGGTAAACAAATATAAATACATACATGTTTACACCCTTGGAGTAATCCTTTGAGCTGTTTCTATAATTAAGTTATATTTCTCCCCATAGTTTCTTCATTTCTACAGTAATAAGACCTCTGGGATCATTCCCTTCTGCATTTTCTGGCATACCCAGTAGAGTAATATTGTGCCTAGCTCTGTTTTCCAAGTCATCAGATTTGTCATCAAGTTGGTTAACTAAAGAAAGGTCTTATTTGGAGCTTAACTCCATTAACTGGATGAGCAATATATTAGCTGTAATGTGTCATTGCTGCACAGTTAATAGTGATTGCATATGCTCCAATTGTGCTTTGTGATTTGTTGTGGTAGCCTTTATTTGGACTATGTCTGCAGCTCTGACCTGTATAGCCCTTGTCAAAATGTAAAAAAAAAAACTGCTTAATAAGATTTAAATCCTTGGCAGTCAAATCCATGGGCACTGCCATCTTGATTGCTTTTGTTGCAACAATGCATCTCCTGACCACAAAGGAACAGCAAAAAGCTAAGTTCAGTCTAGGGGATGTTGTACACCATAAGTTTCAAATTCTTAAGAGGCTAGTGTGGAACACATACCCTAACAATGTGTTACAAACTATCAAAATTGTGGAACACCTTTTTTTCACACTCTGTGAACATATGTACCATTTCCATACCTCTCAGCTGTCCAGATTTGTCTCATATTTTTGGAGTGTTCCTCATAAAAATTGTGGTTTTCTGACAAATCACTGAGAATTGAAGTTACTAAATAATGACATACAACACACAAATCCTGTCTCTCTCTAAAATATCATAGATAGGATGCTAGTGTCTTTTTAAAAACAGGACAGCAGTTAGGAACCATGCTATACCGTCACAATCGCTGCCTCTCCTCTTCTACCAAAATAATTCTCTCCATTACATACCTCATCCCATCTCTCCTGTATATGGTGCCCCACTTCTTACTAACCTACAATCTTCCCTTAAGGCCAAACTAACCTCCTGCTACAGTAAAATCTCAAAATTTGCCACAGGTCACCGATCTTCCACTCACCATTGTATTGCTCTTCATAAACTGAATTGGCTACAGCTGTCCCCACTATCTCACGTATATCCAACTCATCCAAGCTCACAAACTTATTTTCACTCCCTCACTCTGCCCCTTTCTAGCCTCCACCTTCAAAATGCACATACCTCATAGACTCCTAAGCTCTAACATTCAAATTCTTATTGAATTACACAAACCCGCCTGCCCACCAGGTAAACATATATTATCTTTTTCTTTAGCATGCCTCTGGAACTCACTGCCACCCGTTCCACTAGCAGTCACTTCTCCTTTAAACCCATGCTCCACTCACACCTAACATCTTACTAGGAATGCTACTGTACTACTCCTCCTACATAAACCAGATCTGAAACCCAGCCTCTGTCAGTACCAGTTCACTTGTTTCTAAAGTAACTAAAAACTTTTTCTTATCACTGTAAGACCCTGCTCTCACAAATCATACTTATTATGCTTATTCTTCCTTTAAATTGTATCTAAAATCATGCTTGTAGTTGCACTTGTAATACTGTACAAAAGTGTTCATTATATCCTGTGTATTCTGCTGCATGTTTATTATCAAAAAATTTTGTATATTTGTATGTTTTGGAGCTTTTCTCCCAAGGACTCCATTGAAAATGAGCTATCTTAGCCTAATGGACCATCCTGGTAAACCAACTGCAAATAAATATAAAATGAGTTTCAGACATCATATTCTTCAAAAAAAAAAAAAAAACATGCCAGCACAAATCCTGTTGTTTTAGCAACTTTCTAAGTTTATAAAAGCAATATTTAAAATCTGCCCCTATTTTTGGGCCTTTGTCCACTTTTTTTTTCCTGAGAGCTAAGTGATATGATCATTTCCATGGAGTCTGGTTGAAATGGGATTTCTGCCAAAAGCATTAAGTTAAATTTTATATCAGGTAAGCACGAATACTGTACATTTGTAAAATTCAATAAACAACATAGACACTTGTGATTCAGATCCAAAACTTTTATTTTATAATCTGCAAAAGCACCATAACCACACCATAAATAATTAAGTAGAAAACAGAACTTTATACAAAATCAACCTAAAATCAAGTGCTCATTAATACCACTTAATACAACATTTACTTGCCTTTAATACAGTTTCAAAACAGAATTGCCACATATGTCACACAACCGGTTCCTTGTTTGCAATAAATGCATGAACAAACAGTATGGAGATAAGTATCAGTCATACTGTAGATGCACAGTTGTTGCATGCTGCAGTTGAATGTGGCAAGCAATACAAAGTCATCCAACTGCTTGAAAATGTCAGATGTTCTTCATCTCACATTGCTGCAGTCATAACCTGTGGGTAGTCTGCTGTCCTCGGTCGGCCCGAATACCAAAGTGTTAGGCTGGCGTCGGTCATGGTCGCTCAGATCTGATGTCAGTACGCCATGGTATTAAAGTGCATGACCGACGTCATATCCTCAGTCTTTCTTGCCGCATGGTCCGAAGCAGAAGCAGCGTTTGCAAGTGCCGTCGCGTTCTGAAATTTTCGTATTCTGAGTTTCAGACCGAAAACCAAGTTGGCTAAGTACCCGTGGGGAATATTTTTGTTTTTTCTTGCCTCAGTTAATTCCGGATGTCAGAAAAAGTGAATAATTGTATTTCTTGTGGGAAACAGATACCTCATAGGGATTACCACTCTCTCTGTATTCCTTGTTTGGGGCCTGAGCACGACGTAGTCGGGTGTCGCTTTTGTGCTAGATTTAATAAGCGCACCATTAAACGTAGGTTAGATTGCGCTAGGCTTGTCTTCGGTAAGCGGTGTAATTACAATATGCCGTCGGATCCTCCGCCCGCTACCGCTAAGAAGCGCAAGGAAAAATCGTTAAAGTCCAAGCAGGATGAGTCGTCCGTTCTGGACGCCGGTTCTTTAGAAACTACGGTGGAATCTGTGGATCCAGCCGAGGTTTCAGCTGAGTCTCAGGGGGAGCCATTAATTTTGCAAGATGTGGCCTCTCAGGAGTCGGGTCAGGCTGGGGGGGGCCCTCAGGTTGCTGTACTCCCTTCTTTGCATAAGGTGGTTAGACCTTCCCCTTCTGTCTCTAAGGTACCTTCCAAGGTCAGGCCTGGTTTGTCTTCCTCTGGTGTCAGTCCTAGTTCTGCAGGTTCTGTACCTAAAAAACACATGCTAAAAATGGCAGAAGATTTGATTTCCTTAATCAGGGGTTCTATGCCCCCTCCAGATAAGAGGCCTAGGGTGGAGCCAGAGGTGGAAGGTTTGGAACATTCTTCAGATTACTCAGAGTCTTTGGCTGAAGACATTCAGGATTTTCCTCCTTATTCTGATTCAGACGCAGAGGATTCCAGTCCTTCTGCTTCTCCCCCAGAGGATTTTTCTTTTTCAGAAACCCTGCATTCTATGAGGGAGCATTTTAAATGGGAAGGTCGGGATTTCTCAGATTCCCGAAAGAGGCTTAGGGATTTTTTGTTTTTACCACAACATCGGCCCTTGGCTATACCTCCTGTTTTGGATGTTGTTCAGGATGTTTTCTCTGAGGCTTCCCTTAATCCAGACTCTTTGCCTCCTGCACCGGTTAAACCAGATAGGTATTACAGAGTGCCAGAGGCTCATAAATATCTGTATAAGAGCCCAAGGGCTGACCCAGAAACTATTAGCCAGGGACCTAAGGGTGTCAGGGCTTCTGTTGTAAAGAATCCAGTTCCTATGGATAAAGATTCTAGAGCTTTGGATAGGTGGGGTAAAAAAGTGTATACCTCTTCCACTCTAGCATTTGAATTGCCAGTTTCATATGTTGAAGTACCAGAATTTTCTCCTTACTCAGTTAAAGTCTAAGGTAGATGCTTTGGCAGAGGGCATAGAGTGTAAGGAATTACAGGATTTGGTTCATGCCTCTGATCAGGTGGGTAAGCATTCTTTGCAGTGTGGTTTCGATGCTTTACAGGCTTCTTCCAGGGTGGCTGCCACTGGATCAGTTATTCGTAGGCACGCCTGGCTTAAGGATCAGAACTTGTCAGAGCATGTTAAAGCTCGAATTTTGGATGCTCCTCTGCAGTCTGAAGTTTTGTTTGGTTCTCCTGTGGAGTCAGTCTTGAAGAAAATGGAAGACAAAGCTAAGTCTATGCAGACTGTTAAGGATTTTTTGCAGGTGCAGCCCCCTAAGTTTAGCAGAAATTGGCCTACTAAGGGGTGGGCTTACCCTTCTTCTGATTTACAGTCTAGGGGCAGATCTAGACGTGGTAGGGGCAGAGCTCAGGGTTCTTTCAGGCCTAGAACGTGGAGTTCCCCTGCACAATCTACAGGTGAGAGCAGGGCCAGTCCTTTCGTAAACAGACCCAATGACCTGCATCTTCAGCTGCCAGATCCTTCCTGTCTGGCAGCTCCTCTGGGAGGAAAGTTGGCACTCTTCAGGCAAAATTGGCTTTGTCACCCAGGACAAATGGGTGTTGGACATTATAGACTGAGGCTACAAGTTTTATTTCCACACATTGCCTCCTTTCAAAGGCATGCCAGACGTTCCTCCTCAGCAAAGGGTGGAGGCTCACAAACAGATTTCTTTGCTTCTTCAAATGGGGGCTATACAGCAGGTCCCTCTGTCAGAAGTGGGCCTAGGATTTTATTCTCGCCTGTTTCTTGTACCAAAGAAAGGAAACACTTGGAGGCCAATTTTGGATTTATCTATCCTCAACACATACCTGGACATTCCAAAATTCAAAATGTTGACTTTGCAACAACTTCTGCCTCTGTTGGGCAAAGATCACTGGATGGTAACTCTGGATCTCAAAGAGGCTTATCTTCATATTCCTATCAGGCCCAGCTGCAGGAGATTCCTGCGCTGGCTGGGACTTTACATTATCAGTTCTCTGCATTGCCCTTTGGCTTATCTACTGCCCAGGGTGTTCACAAAGGTTCTGGCTCCGTGATAGCCTTCTTAAGGTTAAGAGGAATACAAATTTATCCTTATTTGGACGACTGCCTGATTCTTGCTCAAGACAAAGACAAGCTACTTCACCATCTACAGTATGTTATGGCAGTGTTAAGGTGCCTATGGTATTCTGTGAACGAAACAAAGTCCAGTCTAGTACCCTCTCAGGAAATGTGCTTTCTGGGTGTGAGACTGAATACAGCCTCTCAGATGGCTTTTTTGACCCCGGACAAGCAAAGAAATCTTACACTTTACTTCCAACAATTGTCTCTACGGTCCAGGCTGACTGCAAGGACAGTCCTTCAAGCCTTGGGGTTCATGGCATCTTGTATTCTGGTGCTTCCCAATGCCAAACTGCATATGAGGAAGCTACAACGGTATCTCGAAAGTGTATGGACGCAACACTGCCACGATTTGGACACTGTCATTCAGATAATACCTTGCATTCAAAAGGAATTTTTGCGGTGAGCTCAGGAATGTCACCTAAACAAGGGACTCTCTGTGACCCGACCAGAGGCGAGTCAGATCTTAACGACGGATGCCTCAGACAAGGCTTGGGGAGCACACCTCAATGGAAAATGGGTTCAAGACACGTGGCCTGCCAGACTTCAACATTTACATATCAACTTGAAGGAGATGTTAGCAGTCCAATTTGCATTGATGGCTTTCAAGGATCTACTTCACCCAGGACAAGTGTTGATTCAAACAGACAACACAACTGTCATGTGGTACATCAACAAGCAAGGGGGAACCCATTCGTACCCTCTTTGCAGGCAAGCTATGATTTTGTGGGAGACTGCTCTCAGTTTGCACCTCACTCTTCAGGCAAGGTTTCTGCCAGGAGCACAGAACTCCTTAGTGGATGTTTTGAGCAGACAGATGGTGGATCCCCACGAGTGGAAGTTGGATCCTCATGTATTTCGACAGTTGACAGTGATTTGGGGACTCCAGACATAGATCTGTTCGCTTCTCCACTAAATTTCCAGTTGCCAAAGTTTTGCACAAAGATGTTTCATCCAAAAGCTTGGAAAGTGGATGCTCTATCATTCAGGTGGAACAATCTTCACATCTATGCCTTTCCTCCTCTGCCTCTCCTTCCCAAGGTGCTCTTGAAGGTCAGACAGGACAAGCCCTCCATGATTCTAATAGCTCCAGATTGGCCACGGCAGCACTGGTACCCTCTGCTGAGGAGTTTAGTACGGGAGCCTCCTTGGCCTTTGCCATCAATTCCACACCTTTTGTCTCAGGCAGGCAATCATTTCCTCAATGTCAGGATACAGTCCCTGCATCTGACAGCCTGGCATATTCTGTTCTAGAACCTGGTGGGTCGCAGCTTCCTCAACAAGTTTTGAATGTCATTTTGGAGGCCAGAAGGCCTAGTACAAGGAAAGTCTATGCTGATAAATGGAGGAGATTTTTTATTTGGAGCAAAGCAAAGAGCTTTGATGTTTCAGGGCCTAATTTGAGTGTTTCACTTCAATATCTTACAGAATTATTAGACAAGGGTTTGTCTTTCTCCTCTGTAAAAGTTCATGCTGCAGCCATTTCTGCTCACTATGACTGTGACCCACCATTATTCTCTCATCCTTTGTTTAAGCAATTCCTTAGAGGGGCAAAGAACATAAGACCACGTAGAGCTCCTACTCCTTCCTGGGATCTCAATTTTGTGTTGGAAAAACTCACTTTACCTCCTTTTGAACCTGCAGCTACATCTGAGTTGAAGTTTTTGTCTTGGAAGACTGCTTTTTTTTTGGCCATTACGTCTGCTAGAAGGGTATCTGAATTACAGGCTCTAATGGCAGTTGAACCCTTCCTGATTTTTCATAAGGATAGGGTATCTCTGCGTACTAACCCTACTTTTATGCCTAAAGTGGTTTCAAATGTGGCCTTGAACCAATCTATTCATTTGCCTACTTTTTATGCTGATCCCCAGAATAAAGGGGAGAAAATTTTGCACACTTTGGATATTCACAGGCAGTTGCGTTATTATTTGAGTAGGACTAAAGGGTTCAGACAGTCTCAACAGTTATTTGTTTCTTTTGCTTTGGGCTCTCAGGGGAAACCTGTTTCAAAACAAACTATTTCTAAGTGGATTGGCCATTGTATTGCTTTTGTTATTCTCATCATGGTAAGGAGATTCCGCTGGAATCAGACCTCATTCCACTAGGGCTACTGCCACTTCTACTGCTTTTTTAAGGGGTGTAGCTACTAAAGATATTTTGGAAGCAGCTACTTGGAGTTCAGTGCACACTTTTTCTAAACATTACCATCTCCCTCTTTATTCCAAATCTAGGGCTGGGTTTGCCACTGCAGTTTTACAGGGCATGTTAGCAGCTCCCAATGCTTTATGATTTTGCCAACCTCCCTTTACCTTTTACTTTGGGATTCTACCCACAGGTTATGACTGCAGCAATGTGAGATGAAGAACATAGTACAGTTTTGTACCTACCATAAATGTAGATGTTCGAAGATCCACATTGCTGCAGTCCAATTTACCCTCCCTCCATCCCCTCTGTAGTTTGGAGTGGTTGTGTGGTTTGGGTTGTAAATATTGTTTGTACATGGGTTTTGGAGGTTTTTCTGTTTTTGGCTATGGCCTTTCTTTTTAGGGCCTTCTGACATCTGGGGCAAGAAAGACTGAGGATATGACGTCAGTCATGCGCTTTAATACCATGGCGTACTGACGTCAGATCTGAGCGACCATGACCGACGCCAGCCTAACACTTTGGTATTCGGGCCGACCGAGGACAGCGGACTACCCACAGGTTATGACTGCAGCAATGTGGATCTTCGAACATCTACATTTATGGTAGTTACAAAACTGTACTTTTCCTATCACCATAAAGGTCTTTCAGAAGCTGCGCCCAGTACTTGGGCAAACAGGAGTGGAGTCCATCTACTGGACATGTCAGGTTCCCAGTATCCTTAGTCTGATACTGGGAAAACTCCTCAATTAATTGTTCAGCCTCAGTGCCATTTCCACAGACAAACAGATGGAAACCAACATCCCTTACAAGTCCAGAAGATGTA
Organism: Protopterus annectens; assembly: GCF_019279795.1. NCBI lineage: Eukaryota > Metazoa > Chordata > Ceratodontiformes > Protopteridae > Protopterus > Protopterus annectens. The sequence continues at coordinate 356,507,537 of NC_056735.1, read as the reverse complement.
TGCAATTTTTTGGCAGGACTAACAAGAATTGCAAAGTCTTTCATGAAATGGTCTTGCATGGGAAAGTTGTTATGCATTTTTTGCAGCACTGCAGCATACAAAAAGCTGTAACCTTTTTATAAAAGTTAAATTCTATCACTGTCCCATCACTATTCTCCCCATGACTATTCATGTATTGCTTGACCTCATAGCCAATACGCAGCTCACTGTTTGGAAGATTACACCTACTGTCAGTCAGCACGGAAACATCACAGTGTTTTATAAGTTGAACAGCAGCTGCAGGTCTCAGGAGTCTGCCAGCATGCAAGAATATATGTACAGTGACATGTAGTGTGAGTGACTTTCTTGCTTTGAAGCTAAATTCAAGTAAACGTTCCATTGCATAATTGAGAAACATAAAAATCATGTGCAGTTCATGACTCTGCAGTTGGTTGGAAATTAAGTTCATTTTAACAGATTGTGGCTCTGCAGACAAAAAGTATGAATGTAGGGCTGGCCATATGTCCAAGGTTCTACTAATGACCTTCCCAAGACTCCACCATCTAGTAGGTGCATGCCTAATAATCTTGAGGGGATCATTGTCTATGAACAAAGCAAATTCTTGCAGTTTTTGTTGTCTTTGTGCACTGGAACTGAAATGGCACTTACACATCTGATATGAGTTCTTCAGCTGATGATCATAGTGCTTTTATACCAGCCTTACTACATAGATTTGCCTTGTGGCACAGACACCCCATGTAAATAATGGTGGGCTTCGCCTCTTTTAAATGAGATGGCACAGAATTATACTTTCTAATCACTGAGACGGCATTTTCTAACAAAAGACCCACAATGTTGGAAACTGGAATGTCAGATTTTGTCAGAGTGGACATTAAAGCATCAAACAATGCTTATTTCCTTACACACATTTTGTTATACTGTATTATATTTTTGTCTGCCTTTTCATCTAAGTAACTGATAAGGGTCACCAAAAGTTTGTCATCTCCCACGTCTGTGCTTTGGTCCATATACACACAGAAAGACCAATTTATTGCAATTTGCAGCAACTTCATTCTGGTATTGAGGTCCCAGAATATCCCTTGCTATGCAGGCTGCCTTCATTGCTTTGCATTTCATGTTTTTGAGAACATCTATATCCTGTCTGCATTTTTTGGGATGTGTTCTGCTGCTGCAGATGACAAGTTGTGTTTAGAAAGCAGTGACACAAAACCAACCTCTACCTCAGTCACCTTTGTACTTGTTAAACTGTGAGGTCCAAAGAAGTCTGCCATAGTTTTTCCAGCTGCATGTTTGCATTTCTGTTTGTTTCTTAATGTTGGTATGTCACCCACCATGATGAATTGTGAAATCTGTGTCATAGGTCTTACAGAAGCGTACTTTACTCCACACCAACCAGTCAGTCAAAGGCACTTGCCCAGCTTGGCTGTAAAATTATGCATCTCCTTCTTCTCTTTGGAGTGCCATCTATATTCCTGTCCTCATCTTGATCTAGCTAGTCTGTATGTAGCCGTTATTCAAATCAAGGGTGTTAATGAACAAAGACAAAGAAATAGGGCTATACTATACTGCAAAAAAAACAAAAAAACAGCGGAACTCTGTTCTCATATATCAAAGAAATGGGGCAATAGGCCCACAACTAATCACACCACTGGAAATTTGTGTGTCCGCACTAACTCCTTCTGCTCATCCCTGTTCCTTTTTGTTCACTATAAAGGCCTACATGATGAGATTGTGTACTTTAGCTTGCCGAAGGTTTGTCAATCCCTAGCCTCCATGATGACACTTGCAATCCTCTGGTCCTCACTTGGCCACTTCAACAGTGTTGCAGAAGGGAGAGTATGATTTTCATTGCACAGATGGCATTTGCACTATGCTCAAAATGCCCTTAATTCTATTTTGAAATCCATGTTCAAGATAAACTCAGCTTAACAAATATACTTGCATAACACTTCTGTAAACTGAAGTGTGAGATGTACTTAAACGGAAGTGCTATGTACCTAAACAGTGGCAGTGAATATGTAAACTGCTACATACACAATCACTTCAGTACCACCTGTACTTCTTTCCCACGTCACCACTTCAGATGTATTCTTGGCCTGCCCTATACTTGTCAAACTTGCTAGAGCAGTGTAGTTTTAAGAGGCAAATTACCACTACAGACTATAGCTCTCAGTACTTTTACAGAATGCATGACATTCACAAAAGACATAACAGGAGGCAGTTTGGACATAAATCTGTGAATAAACATGAAACTAATGTCTTCTTGGATCTGACTTATAAAATCAAGTACATAGCAATAAAATTACCCCAAAACTGGGAGCCTTCACAGAATCAGCAAATAACTCCAGTCATAGTTATGACCAAACAGTGCAAGAGTTCACATCTTTAAGCAGAAGGAAATTTTATTGCAGACATATAACATATACCCCAACATGAAATATTTGTGTAATAAGAGACCCTAATGTCATACTTTAAAATCCAAATGTCATACTTTAATTAGCTGCAATGGAAAGATCCATTAAGTGATAAATATAAAGAACAGATACAGTAGCTAGTATGGATGCAGTAATACACACATATCTGAACATTTCTGTTTTGGAAAAAAATGTAGTAATCCGTGTAGAACATCAGTGTACTCTTTACAGTCTCACATCTCAACTTCTTTGCTCAAGGGGAAGGCAAAGTGTTAAATGAAGGGATGACTTTTTACTCCCAATGCATTTAAAAATTTTGTAGAACACATTTTGCATTGGTCTACTTTTTCCGAACAATAGTCAGCATGTGTCCCTGGGTGCATTAATCTGCATTGTCAAAATTGTTTTACTCTAAATGAAACACATTTTGCATCAACCCACATTTGGCAAAAAATCAGTGTAAACCCCTGAATGCATTACCCTACATTTTCTGGGCAAGACATTTTGCATTCAAGGATGGCATTTTTTGACAACTCAATTCTTTTAAAAAAGTGAATATAGCAGTTGGTATCAACCTGCATTTTCTCCATGACAATGTATGCAGCTAGTGTGGCATTCCTGAAAAGTCCATAACTCATTTAATAATTCAATAAATAGAACAGGTTTTGCATGAAAATGCATTAGCTAAACAACACTCAAAATAAGGCATTACTATAGAACACATCTTACAGCAACCTATACTTCCTGGCCATTTTGAAGCATCAGAGTAGCATTTGTGACAAGACTAAAAAGTTGTTAAAACAGGTTCGCTTCAGTGTACATTTTCTCTACAATAGTGCATGAAGCTGCTCTAGTCTGAAAAGCCTGTAATTCATGTACGAAGTTAAGTACTAACCTCTCCACTTGGCTGTCACTGAGACTGATTACTGTCTGCACTGTAATTCCTTTAAACAGTTACTAGAACATAAATGCCAACCTACGTTTGCTACACAATAAGCATGACACTATAATGGCATTACTTGTCATTCATCTTAAAAAAGAAACTGCATCTAACTCAAAAGTTAAAATGACAGTCCATAACATTTACTTAAGCAGACAATTCACACTTAAGTCGGACTACCCAGTTGGACTTTCCTAACAATCATTTGTCAGTAAGTAAAATAAATAAAATCTGCAGAAACCATTGATAAATTGCAAGCCCTAACACATGAATACTTCTGCTCAGTAAAAATGGCTAAATGACATTATTCAAGTGCAACTATGAAAAAAAAAACATGCTGTTTAGCACCAGCTTTCTAACCCCACCACATCCTCTCCCAGCTAAGTTTGTAATGTCAACCAATCAGGGACAGTTGAAAGGTTCATTTACACAGAATGACTAGTCTAGAGACCACTTAACAATCTACCCAGTCAGACTTCCCCAGTAATTAAATATCAATACGCAAGTAAAATATATAAGGTAAATAACCAAATACTGACTTTCACAGACAAATTCTACTCCTGTCTTAGCAGTCTGAGCCGTAAAACGTACATAAAACATACATATTCATTCACTTAACCCTGCCCAAGTAAGTGAACAAAGCAGCTGCAGCTCCACCACAAGTCCACAACCCCCTCAAATGCTCTAGAGAAGGCAGGCAAAATTAGTTACACTAAAATGTAAGCCAAAACATAAACCAGTAAAGAGTATAGCTCCCAATTACAACAGTCTGCAGCAAAAGGACCATCTCAATCGCTCTCTGCACAAAACAAATCCCATCCCTTTTGAAATAGGTGGGCCAGTAGTTCTGTTGATGTCTTTCCATTTCTTTGTTGCAGTATTTTTAACATGAGGGATCCCCTGCTAATATGTTGTACATCACACGTGTGTTCCCCGCACAAGGCATGGAGCATAAAGGTGACGTCTGGACATATCCTCAAAACGTCTTTGCCACCATTCCGAACCCCATCTTTGGTCATCGGTCTGATCACCTGAGTTGTTGCTGGTTATCTAGCCATTCATATAAGTGCCCTATTGTTTTTTTTTTTTTTTTTTACTTATCCTTTTTTTGCTTTTAGCATTTATGTTGCTGTGGGCTTTCCATCCAGGAAGGGTAAATGCCAGTGTGGGAGACAGATTCCCTATATAGACTGTCATAAGCAGTGCTTGTTTTGTTTAGGAGCTCCTCACAACTATATGTTCTGTACTATTTGTCAGGCTTTTGTTCAAAAGACCTTACTTATTCGTCTTTCCTGTCTTGCCATTTATCTTGAAAACCAGCATCTAAATCTGTTAGCTAAAGACACTGTGGAGGGTACTTCCTGCCCTGAGGGTCAGCCATCTTCGAAGAAGAAGGCCAAAAAAGTCAGGTCAGATTCTTCAGCTGTGCCTCCTCCACCGGACGTCTATCTTGAGGCTGGTGAAATACCAGAGGATTATCCATTTTCTGGGCTAGACTTCTCTGCTGTGACCAGTTCAGAGGCTGGCATAGATCTGGCTTCTTGCACATCCTCGAAGGCCTTGCAGACATCTGATCTGGACACTCAGGGAAAACTGCAGCTGCTTATCACCGAAGGGCCTAGGGGCTTCCTCAAATGCTCGTTAGGGAGGAAGTCCCCGACTATGATTGAGTGTAGGCTGGCATCGGAGCCTTCTACTCCTCATAAGGCAGACGTCCCTTTAAAAAAGAAGCAGAAGACTAAACATATTTCTTCTGCTCCCAAGGACCCTCAAAGTGAGTGGCAGAATTTTACACAGAGATTGTTCAATGCCCCTATGGCCTTGAAGCCTCCTCATGGGGTCTCTGTCCCAGCTCCTCCTTGGTCTTCTTCCCCCCTCAAAAGATCTAGGGATCAGGATTCCTCTGAAGGAGAAGAGGATTCTTATGAGGAATCCCTGGCCAATTCTACCCAGATTCCTTCCCCTTTGGATTATGGTGCTGAGGAAAAGGAGTCTACTAGTCCTGAATGTCCTTTTGAGGAAATTTCCTTTGCTGTTGCCATTGCCAGGATGATGGAATTCTTTAAACGGGATTGTCCCCAAGTTTCTGAAGTGCAAACAAGATATTCTAATGGAATCTCCTACAGCCTCTACTGTTCCTTCTGTTTTGACTGCTTTATTGGATGCCTTTTCCTCTGCATCTCAGGACCCAGACTCTCAGCCCCCTGCTCCCAAAAAATGGATAGGTTTTTGTAAAGTGGCTGATGACTGCAAATTCCTTTATAAGTGTCCATCTGCTGACCCTTTGGTGCTCTCTGTGGCATCCAGCAAGCCTTCTAAATTACTGCCTTTTACCAGACTTCTTCCTACTGATAAAGACAGCAAGACTATGGAAAGTCTGGGTAAAAAGGTTTATACTTCAGCCACCCTAGCATTTCAAGCTTTAATTATCAGTCTCATATGACCAGATATGTTTTGGCTGTCCTTTCACAGGCTTGCCAGGTTATTTCTGACCTTCCTGATTCCGAGGGAAAGACTTCTGCTTTGTCTCTGTTAGGGTCTTCTTCCCAGGTAGCTTGCCATTCCATTAAAGATGGTTATTATGCAGCAGATGCTTCTTCTAAGACTGCTGCTTCTGGCTTTGTATTGAGGAGATATTCTTGGCTATGGCGTCATCTTCTACCTGATGATATTAGGGCTAAGTTGATGGATGCTCCTCTGGGCAAAGAATGTTTGTTTGGTGCTACTGCAGCTGATTTGTTCAATCCCTGCAGGAGAAAGGCAAGGAGTTACAAGACCTTAATATTTTTGTTTCTCCTGTGCCAAAGTTTCAGAGAAGCTATCCTAATAAAACAGCCTTTGTTAGAAGGCAATCTCATTTTCCTCCTAAGGGCAAAAAGGATGGAAGGAGGGTTCCCCCAGCTTAAGTCTACACAGATCCTTCCTGCTCAGAAGCTTTCCTTTCCTGATAAACCAGGTGCTGTCTTACTACCCAATTCTTCCCAGCCACATCACTTTCTCACATCATCTTTCTTTGTCTCTTCCTGTCTGGTTAAGCATTCTTTCCATAATTCGCCAGGAGTATTTTATGGTTTGGAAATCCCCCCCCCCCAATGGGCATTCCTCGGTCACCTCAAGACCAGTTGAGCTCTTTTCCAGAGGTGCTTCAGGGTGTTTTGATTCAGGTAACTGTTCGAGGTTCCAACTGCTCAAAGGGGGGAGGGATTTTATTCCAGAATGTTTTTGGTCCCCAGGAAAGAGGACACTTAGACCCATTCTGGATCTTTCTCAACTTAATATATGTCTAAATGTTCCATGTTTTTGAATGTTATCCCTTCAGATATTCCCTTTTCTGCTTCCTCAGGCTTTTGTGGTTTCTCTAGATCTCAGGGATGCTTACCTCCATATCCCTATTCATCCCCTTTTCAGGACGTTTGTATGTTTCTCTGTTGCTTCCTGGCTTTTTCAGTTCTCTGCTTTGCCTTTTGACCTCTGTGCTGTCCCCAGAGTATTCACCAAATGTCCAGCTCCTGTGATTGCTTTTTGTTGGCACAAAGGCATTCAAGTCTTTCCTTATTTAGACGACCTGCTTATTCAAGTCTCCTCTCCAGAGATTCTTTTACAGCCCCCTCAGTGAGTCATTACTCTGTTGCAAAGCCTGGGGTTCAACTGTAAATTTTTAAAAGTCCTTCCTGTCCCCGTCATAGGATCATGTTTTTCTGGGATGCAGAATCCAGATGGCTCCTGTGATAGCATCCCTGCCTCCTCCTAAGGCTTTGACTGATTTCTTTTTTTTCAGTCCCTTCTTTTCTGACCTTGATTTCAGCCACGGAATTTCTAAGGGCTGTGGAATTCATGGCATCCACCATCCCTATGTTTCCCTTCGCCAGATTGCATATGAGAAAGCTTCATTGGTATCTAAAGTCAATTTGGCATCAGTATGGTCATCCTGTAGTTTCCAGTTTCTGTTCTTCAGTGTCTCAAGTTAAAATTTCAGTGGTGTATTCGCCAAATAACTTTGAATCCAAGCCATCCCTCTCAATCCCCACTTCCCTCACAGGAGCTGTTTACAGACACTTCAGACGGAGATTGAGGAGCTTCCTTTAGAAACCTAAAGGTGCACAGCTTGGTCTTCTCAACAGCAGAAGGAGCATATGAATATCAAGGAGATGAGAGTTCTTCTGTTAGCCCTTACTGCTTTTCATCCTCTATTTTCTCCAGGGCCCCTAAAGATCTTTACAGACAACACCACAGTGATGTGGTATGTCAACAGCAAGGTGGGGAAAGGTCCTGTCTGCTTTGCAAATTGACACTCCAGGTTTGGGTATTAGCAATTCAGTACCAAGTCACACTTCAGGCAATGCGCATTCCTTCAAGTCAGAATTTTGTGGCAGATGCCCTGAGCAGGTCCATAACATAATCTTGCAAATGGATGCTTTACAGAGATGTGTTTCTCGACATTATCCACCAGTGGGGTATTTCCCAAGTAGGTGTATTGCCTCCCCTCTGAACAGGCAGCTTCCTCATTTTTGTGCCAGGACTCCATGCCCTTTGGCCCGGAAGGTGGGCACCCTATCTTCTTCATGTAAGGGAATGTTTATGCCTTCCTTCCCCTTCCTCTCATTCCAAGAGTCCTGTGCAAGATCAAACAGGATACTCCCAAAATCTTGCTGGTGTCTCCCTTTTGGCCCAGACAGCATTAGATCCCACTTCTTCTGCACTTAGCCAAGGGCAATTATCACAAGTTACCTCACAGGGTGGATCTTCTCATACAAGACAAGGGATCTCTCATCCATTCCCACCTGTCCACTCTTCAACTGACACAATGGATGATAGGATTTTAATTCGCTATATACACCTTTTTTCTGAAGACATGCTTCAGGTTCTGCAGGAGGCCAGGAGACCCACTACTAGGAAATCCTACTTGTCCAAATGGAAGAGGTTTTCTGTTTGGTATCTTTCTTGTAACCTGGACCCACATACTGTGGCTATTCCTTTGTTTCTTTCTTATTTGTGTGAACTGCATAATGCTGGTTTGGCATATTCTTCTATTAAAGCCCACCTCTCAGCTATTTCTGCTTGTCTGCCTTTAACTCCTCCTTTGGCTTCTAGCTTTGAGACCAAACAGTTTCTTAAAGGCGTCCTTCGTATTAGACCTCCCAGGAAGCCTCTTCCTCCTTTTTGGGATCTTAATTTTGTTCTAGAGAAATTGACTCAGTCTCCTTTTGAGCCTGGAGCTTCAGCTTCCTTACAGTGCAGTTCTGGAAAGACTGTTCTTTTGTTGGCCCTAACTTCTGCCAAATGGGTGTCTGAGCTGCAAGCCCTTATGGTTATTCCTCCTTTTTCAGTTTTTCGTAAGGACAGTGTGTCTCTTCATACCAATCCTTCTTTTATGGTGGTGAATGAGTTGTGTTACTCAGTCTATTAATTTGCCCACTTTTTTCTGTTCTCCGCAATCTGCTAGTGAGAGGGTGTTGCACACTTTGGATGTACATAGACAACTCAGATTTTATTTGGACAAAACTAAAGCTTCTCGTAAATCTGATAAGCATTTTGTTTCTTTTCATCATAGATCATTAGGTTTAGTAGATTCCAAGCAGACAATTTCCTCTTGGATTTCTAAAGCCGTTTTTTTTTTTTTTGTTATTCTTTTTGTGGCAAGCGTCTTCCTCCTATCGTTAAGGCTCACTCTGCTAGGGCTGTGGCTTCTGCTGCTGCTTTGCTTTTTTTCAAGGTTTTGGATACTAATTGTATCCTTGAGGCAGCTAACCTGGTCTTCGGTGCATACCTTTAACAAGCACTACAAGTTGGATGTCACATCCAGAACGAGAGCTGGTTTTGCTAAGACCATTCTTCATGGGATCCTGGAAGGCTATACTAGTGCTTTCTCCTCCCTTTCTTCTTCCTGAGCTTTTGCACTCTCCCTCATGTTATGAATATTGCAACAATGAAATGGAAGAACATAGTACAGTTGTGTAAAAATCTTACCATAACAGTAGATGTCCTCTTCACTGTCGCAATATTCACTCCCTCCCTCCTCCCCTGGTCTTTTGTCCCTCTGGATGTGTATGTTATCCTCTAGTATCCTAGGGGTGGTATTCCTCCTGGGGCTCTCAGTTCTGGGGATGATACATCCGGATGTCACCTTTATGCCCGAAGCCTTGTGCAGGGAGCATGTGTGTGATGTACAGTGCATCATTAGCAACCTAAAGGCTTTGGTATATTGGCTGGACATCAGGCTGCCCTTGGCAAGGGATCCCTCATGTTATGAATACTGCAACAGTGAATGGAAGGACAGCAACTGTTATGGTAAGATTTTACACAACTGTACTTTCTTCGGGTTAGATGGTGTAGTGTACCATTACTGTACCCTGTGCGTGCTGCACCAACTCCTATTCAGCGCCTCATCGTCCCTCTGGTCTATCCAAGAATCTGCCACAATGAAGAACTTTTCTTGCTGACAGTTCCCAAAGTAAGTGATCTCAGCACCCTGCAATACCCCTTTTGAGGGTATTGCAGTAGTGTGAAAACTGTAGCGGTATACAGTTGGCTGACTTCTTTGCCTACTCATTGTGTGTCCCTTTGCATTGAGAAGTTAATTGATTGGTTCATATGTCATAATGCCAATTGGCTGTAATTGCAGTGTACGAGTTGATCAAAAAAACGTAAAGCAGAGCCACAACTGTTCATTGCAGAAAAGTGATGTCAGTGAATGTTTAAAATGCAGAGCATTCTGCACAATCTGGAGCACTTGGCTGCTCAGCTCTGCACTAATTCTTCCTTCTGAAGTGGAGTAACTTGCTACTGTGTCCAGAGATTCCTTTCAGAAAAGAAAAAACTGTTCATAAACTGCATTTTAGAATATTTACAGAAAGGGACTGGTAACTGCAGTTCAGAACATATCCACAATTAGCACAACCAAGTGTGTGTTCCCAAAAGCTATGGACATGAGACTTTCAAAATTAAGTACAAGATCATAGGACTTAGGGAAGCTAATTGATTTAATGTTCAAGAGTATTTGGCTTGTATGAAGGGTAAAATCTTTCCACAGACTGAACACAAAGATTGTTGCTATACACTGTCGGTCACAGTCACATAGGCTTCTAAATACTGTGCAGAGCTGTAGCAGTGATATCTTTCATAAGTGTACTGATTTCTTTTCTGACTTGCAAAGTTTGTCATGAGAATTTTACATACAAATAGATTGTTGCTGTGCTGGTGATTTGTGCAACAGGGGAAGTAGCTTTCAGATATAGAAATGAACAGGACTTATAAATGGAAAGCTTGGGTGTCATTAAAAAGCAAATAGAACCCGCAGAAGTGGTATGTAATGTGGTTACTGTTATAAAGCTAGGAACTATTTGTGCTTGTCTTTATCTTTGAGATCTGAATCCAGTGACTGAAAGAGACTACTTCCTATTGCTTTTATTTGAGGAACCTGTTGTAGTGATTACAAATGTTAAGCTCTTTTTTTATTACTAGACACACACAAGGCAACCTGGCAGATGAAGTTAGATAAGTAAAGCGTCAAATTGTATATAGTTTCTACTTGGCTAGGAAGGTACATAATCCTTATTTTTTTTTTCCATCATTGTATTACCCATTTAGTCCATTTCAGTGTTGTGGAGGAACTGGAGACCATTTCAGCACTTAGTGCCCCACTGGGAGATGATGAAACTATCTCATCACAGAATGCACTCACAGGTGTACATATACACACAAACATTTATCTGGGGACAGTTTGAAGGAGAATCAATTCACTGACAGTGTGTCTTTGAAAGCACCCAGCAAAAACACATGTGAGCACAAAGAGGGACGTGCACACTTTGCAGAGAAAGCACACCTGCCAAGGACTAAACTGGGGAACTAATTGCTGTGAGGCAGCATTGCTTAACATTGCCCGAATTCATCAGCACCAGTAGTACTCCAGAGAGCTCTTGCATATGTAATTGAAGGCTTGGTAGTAGTTGTAAATATAATTGATTATCATTTTATGTGGGTACACATAAGAAGAGCATGACAGGAGGTCTTAACAGCTACAAAATAAATTGTCTGCATAATTTCATGTTAAATAAGAGCAAGTGTAAAACAAGGGTACCTAGTCTGAAATAACTGTCATATTCTAATGTCAGAGAGAATAGAGAGTGATTTAGGAAAAATGTCTCAAACATTTGCATTAAAATACTATGATGTGAGTAAGTTATCTGTTTTGTAAGTCGTTGCCTGACAGAATAGTATAGGAACTGTGATCCACCACCTGTTGCTTGGGTGAAGAGCATTTGCAGTGCACAAAAGAGGTATGCTAATTAGAAAAATGATAGCTGTTTAAGACATGTTTTGAATTGCTGAATACTAGGATGGTAACCCTATGTCTTGGAAGACGTGAATGTGCTAGTTATGTTTTGCATAGCCCCTCCCCTTACACATAGACTTTTTATTCATAGAATGTCATGAAAATAAAAAACAATTTCAATCAAGAAAATAACAGAATTGACACAGTTCTACCACGTAAACTACTATGTGACAAAGAACTAAAGAAACAGAGTTAAAAAAGTATATGCAAGAAAGGAGAATGTGTCAACTGTACTGAAAAACAGTACTAGCTAAGCATCACCAAGTTACATTGGTTATTATCTTTCGGTTTAATTTTTCCAAGTCTTTTGGGTTTCTGATACCATGAAGGGAATGGACCCCATTCCTAAGTCAAAGTATGACTAAAGTTTGTGAAATTAGAATTGTTTCATTCTTTGATGTTAGCCAAATGTGCTCTTCACAGCACCTGCATTGTGCCCAGAATTGACTAAGTATAACTGTAGCTTCCTTTTATGAGACCAGTTGCTCCTACTACTGTTGAACCTGACTGGGTATCCTTCCTCCATATTGCCCTCATGTCTGCCTCCAGATCCTGGTATGTTATGACTTCTGTGTCACTCTGTATGTAAGACACTATAATCACTGGGTGTATCAATTTCAGTTATCAATGCTACTTTTGTCTTCTTTTCATGGACCACTATGTCTGGTTTTCTCGCATCAACTTTTTGAACTGTTGGTAATAGGTGGTATTATCTCAAGTATGGTATCCCTAATGTCGCATGTAACTACAATACCCTATTCAAGGTTTGTTCCAAAAGAAGCTAAAATCAATCCCCAAATACCCTAATCTACTCATCCCATTTTATACTTCTCAACTGATCAGATTTTCACAGCATGTTGAGATTTTTGCCTCATATTTTTGGTCTGCTCCTCATAGAAGATATGGTGTTCTGGCACATTGCTGAGAATTGAAATAATTGAATAATGACAGACATTTGAGTTTCTTAATCTCCTTCAGAAAATGTATGCTAAAGCAAAACCTGAAACTTTTTAAGTTAATAAGAGCAATTTTAAAATCTGTCTGTATTTTTGGAACTTTGTCCCCATTATTTGTGGCTTTGTCCAAATTCTTTTTTCCCAAAGAGGTTGAGATATGCCAAATTTATTATCTTTTGTCTAATTCTAGTATAATCTGCATGAATCTCACAGGCCCCTGCCTGCACATTAGGCTGTCATAGTCCTCCACCACCAGGGTTCCTTTCTTCTTCCAAAATCTAGTTGTCACTTTTTTGGCTAACAGCATGGTTTGGTGAAACAATTTAAACTCCATGTCCAGAAAAGAGCTGTTGATATCATAACCTAAGAAAGAGCAATGCAGTTAAGCAGAATTTGCCAGGCCATAAACACTCACAAATTTCCTAGAGCCATTTCACTCTAAGTGGCCTAAGACTGGATAATCCTGGAAGATATGTTTCCATGTCTCAGTTACACCTGCTTTGCACTTCTAGCATCTGGAAGTAACAGTAGAGAATGTAGCAGCCAACATGGCTGGTGTAGAAAAAAAATTAAAAAGACACTGTCAGCTGAAGAATCAAAGCTTCCTTGATATTATGGCATACCTAGAACAGTCTAGTCAGCACATCTAAAGGCTTAGTTGTTTCCATGTCTCTTTCCCAAATTGACCTGTATTTGTTGACCACTGTGCCCCTGATGGTCAGTAGAATCTTGTATACCATCACCAAGACCCTTTCTGGTGGACCCAGTCCTCTTGAGTTTCCACCGTCCATTTTATCCAACAGGATTAGTCTCTCCTAGCAAATGAGCTTAGAGAAAGTTTGGTTTGATAAACTGTTGAAGATACTGGTGATGGCTTGACTGACTAGCTAAACCCCAAACTAGACTTAAAAGTTTCTCAAGTGACAGGGCCATCACCCATAAATGGTTGTTTGCAGTAGTGTGGAACATTCCAGTGTCGCAATGTTACGGCCATTTGGAAGGTCATTTAACCTTCAAGGACAGCCAGATGTGAAGAAAAATAGAAGAACAAGGAGATTCAGTCAGAGGCCTACTTGATACATCTTCCAAACTCTTGTACAGTGGGATATTCCTTTATTTTCTTAAGTAAAGACTGGTAGAGCACATTTAGGTTACCCAGCAGATACAGGAAAATCTTCTTCCACTAAGCTACATAATGTAGTGAAAGCATTCCCCACAACATTTTCAGTATAGTAGTTTTGATGACAAACTCCACATCCAGCAGAGATAGACCTCCCAAGTCCCTTGTTAGAAATAGCATATCACACAAAAATCTCTCTCTCTCTATACTATTAATACAAAAGACGTCTGCATTCTCCTTAGCAGTGCCATCCTGACAGGATTTAATGGACAGCCCTGTGCTAGGTAAAGAATCTGCAGTAGAACAAACCACTTCAGTCCCTGAATGCTTTGCTGAAAGTCAAGGGATAACAAATTCCAGTCTTGAAATTTTTCCTTATTCTTGACTATAAGAAAGTGTAACTGCGCCACTCAGTGCTGATGTAAGGTTCACTCCAAATAAGTCATTTTGTTTGGAATGCTAGGAATGGATAGGTGCCATGGAATGTGTACTTCCTCCAAATAGTTACAGGTGGAATGTAGTACACTCAAATAGTTTAATTTTTGGTCTGTTCGCCCTGTAACTTGATACTGTGCCGAAACAGTCAAGGACTTATAGGTCTATCTCCAGATTAGGGAAATAGAAGAGCAATTCATCTGCTTATAAGGACAAGACATTGCATGTAGGGCCTGCATCTGAATTGTTAGAGCTTCTAGGTAGATCCCATATAACAAAGGGGACAGAGGCAACCTTGTCTAGTACCCTATGTCAATTGAACTACTCTTGATAATTGGTTCCACTACCATGGTGGCCATCTTCCAAAATGCTGTTATTAACCTGGAGTTGAGAACCATATTCGAGAGCCCCAGGAACAGCTTGACAGAGGGTTCCTTTGCCATCTGATAGAAGTCAACATGAAAGGTATTTGGTTCAAGGATTTTTCCTCTTGCCATTTTTTCCACCATTTGCTGAACCTCCTCCATACTAAAGGGTGCTACCAAGGAGCAGGCCTGATCCCCAGCTACTTTAGGTATATCTATTCCATCTAAATATTGGGAGATTTCAGGAAGAAACATATCCCCTCGAGTATTATCAGCATATAACTGTTCATAGAACACATCAGAAGGATTTAACAGTACTTCCAGGTTTGAGACAGATTTTCTTTCTGCAAAGTAGGTCAGATATCCTAACAAGTCTGCATAACAAATGTTTTGTGTATAGTTTTATTGAAATTGTTAAATTGTTTTCTTATTTTTATGAGAGTGGAAACTGTAGCCGATGAGTGTGGAAGCATTGGTCTGCAATATAGAATTACAACATTCGGGTCAGGGAGGTGTTTTTCAAGTGGAGAAGAAAGTATGAGATTGAGAGGTGTGGACTGCCCATTATCTCCACGTCAAGGAAAAGACTGAAGTCGACCATGAAAACATTTGCCTTTTTTCATGGAATGTTAATGGGTTGTGTAACCAATTTAAAAGGTATAGGATGTCTGCTTTGTTGAAAAAATTGTAAACTCACAGTTATTGCCCTGCACAGGAGATATGTGAGCAGAAAAAAGCACATGAATTTAGAGACTAGGGTGGGAGCTGCAGTGAGTTTTACACAATTGAGAAGCAGGGTTAGTCCTGTTGCTGTGTTGATACTTCCCAGTGCAAGTAGAAGGGATTGTTGAAAATGAACAGGGAAGGTTTGTTGTAACAAAGGGATAGTGAAAAATTTAGTATCCCTATTAGTGTTAATCAGACTGAGCTGAGATCAGTTTTAGTATGATTGTTAGAATTTTAACAACAAATTGCTATACTTACGGGTGAATGGAACACAGATGGTAGACGTGGAAATACCATCAAATATAACTCGCCCTACTATCACTAGGGAACAGGTCCTTAATGCTTTCTCTAAAACCAAGAACACTGCATCAGTCATCCAGACAGTATCCCAAGATGCTTCTAAATAACATGAAACATGACCTATCAGGGCCTCTGGAATTACTATTTAATTGTAGTCTCCAAACAAGTTTCATGCCTCATGAATGGAGAACAGCAACAATCATCCCTCTGCAGACCCTGGAAACTACAGACCCATAAGTCTCACTAGTCTTGTATGTAAAGCCATGGAAAGAATTATCATGGAAATGATCAACAGAGATATAGTAAACCTCCAGACAATGGACCCAACTCAGTTTGGTTTCATCAAGTACAGAACATACCTACTCAACCTGGTGGACTTCTTCGAGAAAGTAACCAAAGCACTGGATGACGGAATAATGGTTCACACTGCCTACCTTGACCTGGCTAAGGCATTTGACACAGTAGCGCACTCCGGTATTGTTGACAAACTGAAGAGGTTAGGTACAAACTCATACGTCACCTGGTAGATGGCTAACTGGCTCACAGACAGGACCCAGGAAATTAGAATTGGGAAGTCCACCTCTACAAAGAGGCCAGTCACAAGTGGTTTTGTAGCTGGCCAATGTCAGTGGTCTTTGGCTGACTAAATTTGTAGATTATTGCAAATTAAGAGCTGTCATTGAATCCCACACTGATACAAATGTTCTCCAGGAGGGGCTGACGCAGACAAACAACTGGTGTCAGAGCCATAGACTAAAACTAAGTGCCAAGGAATGCATAATAGTATCCTTTGGGGAAGTCATCCACCCCTGGTAACTCATATTGACAAACACACTCCATAGAGTTGACCCAGTAGTCAGGGACTTAGGGATACACACAGATAGTAATCTAGCCTTTGACCGTCGCATATCTACAGTAGTGAGGAAATCATTCTGTGTTGCACAACTTATAAACAAAGGTATGGCATCCAAGTCCAAGGACGTCATTGTTCCACTTTATTCCACATTCATCAGACCTACCATTGAGTACAATGTCCGCTTTGGTATGTACCTAACCAGGCATATCCAACAATTAGAACGTCCACAGAGGTTCCTTACTAAAAGAATAAAAGGCACAAGTAAAATGTCCTGTGCAGACCGCTTCAAGATCCTATCCCTTTATTTTGTCTCCTACAGGCGTTTGAGGAGAGATCTATGCCTGGCATGCAGGGCATTGTCAGACCCCACTTTGATGGACCTCCTGGTTATCCACAAAACAAACAGTACCAGAATTACCCATTCTAAAGACTTAAACCTTGCCTGTGGTATAAATAGGACCTGCTGGAGAGACAGGTATGTATCCCAGAGACTATTCCTTCTATGGAACAAGCTCCCCATCCATGTAAAGCAGAGTTCCACTCTAACCCATTTCAAGTGCAACTTAAACAGTTGGATGGGGAACAGGAAATTCATCCTTGGTTTGGCACCTATGTCTCTAAAGGACACAGGCAACCTGTAAATGGTTCATCTCCCATGCCCCTGCTTGTAAATGTTTCATCTCCCAAATCCCCTGCTTACACTTATCAAGGGTATCAGAACTTGTCAGAGACTTTGGGATGCATGACTAGGCTTAAAAAGGCCCTTGTGGTTGTTAGCCTAGTAAACACCTATGAATCTATGAGGTCAAGGAATAGTTTACATTTCAGCCAGCAACCCTGAGAGAAATGTATCTGCATATTACACTGTAAGCCTTGCATTCCTTGGCGCTTTTGGCAGGAGGAAGAAGATAGGAATGTATACAGAATTAAGAAAACAAATAGCAATGAAATACTCTGTCAAGCCAGGGAAATAGTCAGATGGAGTTCAGAGTGTGTTATGCAAACCCCTACAGGGGTCTCCAGTTTAACTGCAGATGATTTGGATACTGTGTTTGCTTTCCTGGATGAAATTGAGGTTCCCATGCTTGTCAAGGTCAGACAAGATCCAATGAAACCTGTTACAGTAGAGGAGCTGAGGGAAGTGCTTTGAACTACCCTATAATAAGTCCCCAGAGCTGGAAGTATGGAAAGTGGCCAAAAGATATTTGGTATTGCTGTTGGTTAAGTTGATGAATGATGTCTTTGTTAGGTAGAAGATCCCACAGCTGTGGAAGATAGTGATATCCGTGATAGTAAAAGATGGGAAATATACTGTGGTGCCATCCTGCTGCAGGCTGAATCGATATTTAACCATGATTATAAGTTCTTTTTGTCCATTTTGGCAAAGAGATTAGCAAGAAGTATGCTAAAATTGATCCATTTGGATCAGTGTGGGTTTGTAGGGGGACAACAGATGTAAGATAACATATTTAAAATGTGGTTAATTGTTGAGGATGCTAGAATCAGAAATAAGCTGCTCCTCAATTTGAGCTTCAGTATGAAAAAGGCCTTTGATAGAGTGGACTGTAGGTGTAGTTATTTAGAGTATTGTGAAGATTGAATTTCCCTGATGATTTTATTATGCTGTTGTAAGAAGTTATGAATTCTGTGGCACAAGGGAAAATCTTGTGGAATTGTCAGTTTTGAGATTACATGGAGGACACATCAAGGCTGCCCCTCGTCATCTCACCTGCTTGCCCTTTGTTTAGAACTACTAGCAATCTTTGTAAGGCAGATGCCTGTTGGGGGTTATTTGTAGAGGGTCACAGTGAGTGAAAATTTTCATTATCTGTGGATGACATGCTAATGACCTTGTTGGATCCTGAGAGGGACGTAGTATGAGAATTCAACACATTGGAGATATGTATGTTTTCTAGATACCAGATTACTACAGCAAAGATAGAGGCAGCGTTGGTTGTTTATCATCTGGAGGATACTTTAAATCGGAGTTTTCAGTTTCTCCATGGGCCTAATACATTAGAATGTTGGGGGAGCTGGGTGGTGGATGCTGTGCAGGTTTCTAAAGAGATCACTTACCATTGCATGACATTTTTCTGGAATTGGAAATGTTTTAACTTGGATCTGGATTAGGGGCTACAAGCTCTGCAGTTGTCCTTATTACACATAAGTTATTTATGTAGGGCAGGCCTTTTTGGGGTCTTCTGTCAAGAATATATACATTTTTTGCTTCCTCCCGAACCCTTTCTGTTGGCTCCTCTATCTGCATTTAGTTGGCCCATTAGATCTGGGAGGATGAGAGATGGGCATTGCTTGACTTTGTGATAACCTTGCAGCCCATTCATTCATTCTTACCCAGGAATCCTGATTGTCTTCCATTTCCCATCAAGAAGTGGGTGGTAGGAAGCAGCTAGCTTGCTGGTCCGGAGGGTGGCTTTCCCTTTACATCTAGGAGCACCGCTTCCCCCTTGACATCTCCTTTGAGGCCCAAACTGGCTGGCTTCCAAGGGAATCATGACTCCACATATCAAATTCACCACAGCTACATAATGTGAATATACTGCTGACAACAAGAGGACAACAAGGGTACAGCAGGCTCAAACTTCACTAGGTGAACACCTAGTGTGACTGCTAGATGTCCCATGTGTGGCGTGCAGGAGCTGCTTTCCACCCCCAAGGATGGTTGAGCTGGTAGAAGCTATTCATTCCCATCCTCCCTGGCTATTTCCTACAGGCACCCAAACCACTAATTGAATTCAGATCGGCTGTATATAGTCAGGGCTTTATTCCTTCATTCCTAAATGGCAGATAATGTTGGCTGAAAATTTCATAAGATTGAGTGTTTTATGAAACATAAGTGCATTACAGTATAACAGACTCCAAAGAGAGAAATAGGTGAAAGGGGAAATGGGAGATGAGAGAGAGGAGGGGTGGAAATGAAAAGAGAGCAAAAGGAAGAGAGAATGTACAAGAGAGAGTGGAGGATGGGAAGGCAGTAGGGAGGTAGGAGTGGACATGGATAGGGAGAAGGTGAGATTAGGTGGTTAGCAGGGAGAAATCAGTAGCTTTAGAAAGGACAGGTGGATGTCTTGAAGTAGTGATAGCAGAGACGTGGTAGCCAAGGAAATGGAGATTGTAGATAAGTTATCCAAGTGAGGGAGGTAAATAACGTTTGGTGATATGGTTATCATGTTATGGATATGGTTTGGATAGAATGCCAGTTTGTATGATAGATAGGGCTATAAAATAAAGTTTAACCAGGTGTTGAACTTGTAGAGAGCCACATGTTGCAAGTATTCTTCCACAATTTAATTTATAAAAATGCCTTACTTTTCTTGCTGCTCTACAGAGAGCGAGTTTGGTACCGAAGACCAAGAGAAACTACATTTTTATCCCAGCAGCAGTTTTATCTGTTTTACATTGCATGTAGCCAGAAGATTGCTTCCTCTGAATTTTCAGTCTCGTTAACAACAAAAAACCGATCCACAAGTGCAGTGTCAGTCATTCTTCTCGAGAAAGCTTGCATTTCTCTCTGCCCATCATCCATCTTCCTTTTAAAGAATTTGAAAGTCCAGGAACGGTTTCAGAAATGTTCTTTCTTCTCCTGTGAATTTTTCCTCCTTTCTTTTTTGCTCCTTTGTAGCAGGCATCTTCTTTTTTTTCTGTTTTTTGTTAAATAAGAAACATGTTTTTTTAATTATCACTTATGACATAGCCAATCATACATTTATATAAATGAAAACAAACCATGTTGACATATTTTCAGTTGCAGATGTTGTAAATCATTTATCTGTCCAGTCATCGGCAGTCAAACATTGCAAAGCTTATTCAGTTCCTACCTTCTCTTAAACATCATATCTGAAGTAATTAACTTAATTTGTGCAGCAACCTATGGGATTCGGATCCGACCTCGGATCAGAGCCGGCAGTTTTCAACAGCTTTAGATCTGAGCTCCAAGCTCCTCCCCCTACCAACCCTGACTGACCTCAGATCTAGTTTGCCGCGGTTATCCAACAGCAGCTTGATCTACAGCTCCAGGCGTTAGAGACTTTTGTGAGGAAAAAAAATTTACCTTTTTCCTCTCCTTTCTTCTTTTTTTTTGGTTGAGAGTGTTTACAGGTCCCTTTTTTGTAAAAACCCTCTCTAGTTTAACACTATATTTTTGTCATTTACCTCCCCCTTCCTTCGTGGTTCAGTTAGGGTTGTGTGTGTGTGTTTGGGGCCTAACGTGTGTGTTTTTCTCTCTTAGTTTAAATGGCTGAGGCCCCAAAATTGATCTTTAATAAGTGCACCGAGTGTGGCCATAAGCTGTCCCCGGTGGATGGCCACACTCTGTGTGTGTTGTGCCTTGGGGCTGAACATATTTCCTCTGATTGTTCCATCTGTGTGGCGTTCAACCCCAGGGCACTCAAGGACCGGAGGTCTAAGCTGATTCTGGCGGGTCTTCTGCCCCCGGATTCGGCTTCTACCTCCGGTCCTCCTGTGGCTCCCGCTGCGGCTGCTGCCACTCCTGCTTCCCTCCCCCCGGCCGGGACACAACCTCCCACCTTAGGCCTGGAGGAGAGGGAGGCCAGGAAAGAGAAAAGGAGGGAGAAGCACCACAAGCGGCGGGTCGAGGCCTCCGCTTCGGCCCCCCGGCTAAGCGGTCTTCTCCCGCCAGGACTTCTAGGTCTCCTCCATCTCGGATCCGTTCCCTGTGCTTTTCACTGGGTCCTGAGGAGGAGGAGATCCGATCTCCTTCGAGGTCATCGAGGCGACACTCCCGTCCCACCTCGGTGGCCTCATCGAGATCAACCCGAAGTCTCACGGATGCAGATTTGGACCGGAAGATGAGAAGATTCCTCCAGACCCAACTACAGATGGGAATGCTCCTGCCTCCCCCCCCCTCTGGGGGGGGGAGAGCTCAACCCCTTTTTTTGCCCCGATAGCTCTTCCGTCCCGCTTCCCGGGTTCGGAGTCTTCGGAGCCGGGCAGCCTTGGAACCGGGGGTGTGTCGGCACCGATAGTCTCAGGTACTTAGGCGCCGACACTTCCCTCGAGTCTGTCTGGTCCATTTTCTTCGGATCCAAGCTCTCGGAGCCGAGGGCTGAGCTTCAGATCCCGGGGTATCTGTATGCCTTCGGCTCCGTCCAGGTCGGAGCATACTGGTCTGTCGGATCTGATCACTTCGGCGCCGGCTTCGATCCGTCCATCGGATCCGAGTGAGGGTCTGCTTTTGGATCCCAGAGAGAGCAGCTCTCCCTCGGCATTCGACGTGGTGGAGAGGGCCCTGTCGAGAGATTCCAGGCCCCCCCAGCCCTTGCCACGGCTCCACCCTGCTCTTCTTCTCTGTTGGGCCCGACTTCCATCACCCGGTCCCAGGGACAGCCTGCTGTGACGTCCCAGGTCGTTCCTTTGGAACAAGACGTGGCTGGTGAAACCTCCTCGGACAGCCCCCCCGAGGAGGTTCCTCACAAGCGAAAGTGCAAAAGGAGGCACCTGGACTCCCCCGAGTCCTTGACTGAGGGCACGGATTTGAAGGAGGGGGAAGGCTCCCCAAGATCACCCCCCCGAAGATGTCTCATTTGGTGACATCATGGAGATGCTCAGGATAAAGGGGGGGTGGTCTGCCCCAAAGCCTACCTCGGACGAATCCGTGTTCCTGGAGGCGTTTGAAGCAGGCCCTTCTACCTCTTGGGTGTCCCCTCCGGCCGACTCCCTGGTAGATTTGATTACTACCAGGGCGTGGAAGGAGCCGGACACTGTGGAGCCAGTCCCCAAGCACCCGGATAAGATTCTTAGCCCACCCTCTGACAAGTCCCCCTGTAGATGCCATGTTGGTGGCGGCGGCCACCAAGATAGTTGCTCAGGAGAGTCCCTCGGTTCATCCCCCGAGCAAGGAGTCTCGGTCGATGGACCGTTTAGGGAACCGGGTCTTTAGTTCGGCTACCTTCTCTGTGAGGTCGCTGAACTACATGGCACATGTGCCTCGACTGCAGCGGGACCTTAACAGAGTACGCTGCTTCGCCCCCCCGAGTCCATGTCGGCGAAGGACAAACGTTTGAACTCCACCCGGATGGCCACTCTCCGATCCATATCAAACACCTTTATGCGGCTACTATCCCATGCCACGGAGGGAGCCGCTAGAGCCAGTGGAGCGGGACTTGTAATGAGGCGTCAGGCCTGGCTCCGGCACACTGATTTTGCAGAACCCTTCAAGGCTAATGCCCCTTTCGATGGTTCTGCCCTTTTTGGCAAAACTGTTCGCAATACCTTAGTCCAGAGTGAGAAGGATGGGAAGATGTTGTCTGCCGTCGGAGTCCGCTTCTGTGCTCCCCAGAGGTCCTTCTCCAAGAACCAAAAGGGACAGAAGAAGATGTGGTTCCGGAAGTCGCAACAGTCTCATCCCGCTCTGGACTCCCAGCCCTTCTGTGGCAGAGGAGGGCAGGGTGGACGTCGCCCTAGAGGCAGAGGAGGCCAGTGGAACTTTGGATCCAGAGAACCCTTCTCGGACCAACCCACGCAACACCCCTGAGGGGTTGCCCGACTGCTCCACTCTGGAGGCAGTCGGGGGGGGGGCGTTTCTCGAAACACCTAGCAGCTTGGGAGTCCATCATGACAGACCGCTGGGTGCTTCGCATTATATCCAGAGGATATCAGATTCCCTTTTCTCTTTACCCACGCAGCCTCAGATACCTCCCCGATGTCCCACCCGATCAGAGGGAGGCCGCAGCAACAGAAATCCAACAGTTGCTGGAAAAAAGAGCCATCCAACACGTCCCCCCAGACCAGTGCGGGTCGGGGTTTTACTCCAGGTTCTTCTTGGTGCCAAAAAAGATGGGGGACTTAAGACCTATCCTCGACCTATCCCCCCTGAACCTGTCAGTAACCAAAGAAAAGTTCCGCATGGTCACCCTTCAATCCATTCTCCCCCTTTTGCGGGAGAATGACTGGATGTGCTCTATAGACCTCAAGGATGCGTACTACCACATTCTGATGGACAGGCGATCCAGAAGGTTCCTCCACTTCCGGCTAGGAGCCAGTCATTTCCAATTCAGGGTCCTTCCCTTTGGTCTCACCACAGCCCCCAGGGTGTTCACCAAAGTGTTAGCAGTGGTTGCGGCCCACCTGAGGCTCCAGGGAATCCAGGTCTACCCGTACCTGGACGACTGTCTCCTGACCGCCCCGACAAGGCATCTACTCTGCGCAGCCAGAAACTACTTTCTTCATCTAGCTCCTCGGCTGGGGATCACTATCAACATAGAGAAGTCGTCTCTTACCCCAACTCAGACTACAGACTTCATAGGGGCAAGATTAGACACAAACAAGCTCCTAGCTTTCTTGACCACAGACCAGCTAAGAACCCTGAGGCTTCATGTGCGGGCCATTCTACATTCTCCAGCTCCTCCGGTGGCATTGGTCCTGAGGGCTCTAGGCTCAATGGCGGCGGCAATCAACCTTTTGCCAATGGCGCGTTTGAACATGAGGGTCTTGCAATGGACCCTCCAGGTCCAGTGGTCCTTCCTTCGATTTCCTCTGAGCCATCCCATTCCCCTCAGCAGGGCTTGCAAGAGGGCCCTCTTATGGTGGCTCCAATCTCCGAACCTCCAGGAAGGATGCCCCTTTTCTATGGCCCCTCCCCTAGCCACGGTGACCACGGATGCCTCCCGCCTCGGGTGGGGGGGTATTGTTCGGGCAGGACAGTCCAAGGCACGTGGGCCCCCACAGAGACCTCTCTGCATATCAATGTCCTAGAGATGAGGGCAGTGCTGTTAGCGTTGCAAGCACTTCAGCACCTTCTTCCTGTAGAAACTGTTGCGATTCAGTCAGACAATATGTCTGTTGTCTGGTACATCAACAAACAGGGGGGAACCAGGTCCTACCCACTCTGTCGAGAGGCCATGAGGGTGTGGGAATGGGCGATCTCCACCAACCGCTTTCTTATAGCAACGCACACTCCGGGGCGTTCCAACATCCTAGCGGACAGACTAAGTCGCACCATCCTGTTACCACATGAGTGGTCTCTGAATCCCGAGATAGCAAATCGGATTTTCGCCGAATGGGGTCAACCCTGTTGCGATCTCTTTGCTTCTCCCTCGAACACAAAATGTTACGAATACTTCGCTCTCATTTCCCCCTCTGGTTAACCTCCGAGAGACACTCTGGTGCATGCTTGGCCTCCCGGTCTACTTATTCTTACCCTCCTCTTCTTCTGATGCTGAAGTTTCTGCAGAAAGCCAGCCAGTTGGGGAGCAGAGTAATCCTCATTGCCCCATTCTGGCCTCGTCAACCCTGGTTCCCTTACCTTTGGTCTCATCTGGTGAATCCTCCTTGGATTCTGGATCCCCGTCCGGATCTAATATCCCACCCCCTAGATCTCCCAGTCCCGAATCTGGACAATCTCAAGTTCACAGCTTGGCTGTTCAGTTCCACTTGTAGCTAGGACTCCCGGTATCTCTTCCCCAGTTAAAACTATTCTAGTAGCAGCGAACAAGCCTTCTACTAGAAAGGTCTATAGTAGCAAATGGAAACATTTCTCCATTTGGGCGGAACGTCGAAATTTGGATTCTTTCACAGCTCCTTTGCCAGCGGTATTAGACTTCCTGTCAGGGCTGTTTCATCAGGGGGCTAGCTCCTCTACAGTCAAGGTTCAACTAGCAGCTATCTCTCATTATCACATGGGAAATGAACTGGGCCCTTTGATCACCACGAAATTGTGTAAGACTTTTTTGAAGGGCACCTTTCTGCTCAGACCTCCAGTGAAGGATGTAGTCCCTCCTTGGGATTTAACGCTAGTGCTTCAGGCCTTAACAGCTCCCCGTTTGAGCCTGCAGCTTCAGTAGATCTTAGATTCTTGTCATGGAAAACGGCCTTTCTTGTCGCGATCACCTCGGCTCGAAGGGTCTCTGAACTACAGGCCCTCTGTGTAAAATCCCCATACTTGACTTTTCACAAGGATAGAGTCTACCTCAGAACCAATCCCTCCTTTCTTCCCAAGATTGCCTCTGAATCGAATATTAACCAGTCCATCAACCTACCAGTCTTCTTCCCTAATTACCAAAACAAAGGGGAATACAAGTTACACTCACTGGATGTGCATAGACAACTTCGCTTCTACATCCACAGGACATCTGGTCATAGGCAATCTGACCAGTTGTTTGTCTCCTTTGCCAAATTTAACTTGAGTAAATCTGTGTCTAAAGTCACGCTGTCTAGATGGATCTCGCAGTGTATCCTTTTGGCATATGAAAGTTCTGGCAGGCCCGCACCTCAGGGAGTCCATGCCCACTCTACTCGGTCTATGTCTACCTCTGAGGCTTTTAGAGCTAGAGTCTCTTTGAATGATATTTGTTCGGCAGCCACTTGGGCCTCATCTCATACCTTTATCAGTCACTATAAATTGGACATTATCTCTAGAGGGAGAGCATCCTTTGGCTCTGCAGTGCTCCGAAACATCCTTTCATGAAGGCCGCCCAAGGTTCAGGTAGCTGGGGACTCTGTCCCATAGGTTGCTGCACAAATGAAGTTAACTACTTCAGATTAAGAAGTTATGTACTCACCATAACGTTCCATCTGAGTAGGTAAACTTCATTTGTCAGCAACCGTCCCTCCCTCCTGCCCCCTCACTTATGAATGTTTTCATACTCAGGTCCATGGGTGTTACCCATTTTATATTGAAAGTATTAGTCTTCGAGCAGTATCTGCTTTTGGGCAAACTTGATCTGAGGTCAGTCAGGGTTGGCAGGGGATTATGGGTAGGGGGAGGAGCTTGGAGCTCGGATCTAAAGCTGTTGAAAACTGCCAGCTCGGATTGGAATCCCATAGGTTGCTGACAAATTAAGTTTACCTACTCAGATGGAACATTATGGTGAGTACATAACTTCTTATTCTCCTACAAAACATTAATCTACATGTATTCATAGGTAGGTACTAGGCTATTAGCACTAGGGCTTATATAAGCCTAGCCAAAAAGATACCCTGGCTTTCGCAACCCAAGAAAATTATTTTCCTGTGCCCCTGTCAAGCAGAGCCACAGAAGTGATCCCTGGGATGAATTTCCTGTCTCCCATCCAATCATCAAGATTTTTCTTGGAGTGCTAATGAGGAGCTTTGTTTGATATAGATAGGTAGTTTGTTCCAGAGTATGGGAAGTCTCTGGGACAGGAATCTATCCCTCCAGCATGTTCTGTTTATTGTGGTGACAAGGTTTATGTCCCTAGAACGTGTAGCTCGGAGGGATTGGGATTTCTTTAAGTGGAGCATGTCCAACAGCTCTGTGTTTGACGTAGCTTTGTATGTTAGGCAGAGATCACCTCTGAATAGGCGATATGCGACGGAGTAAAGCTGGAGTTTTTTGAGATTGTCTGTGTAGGGCATCTGTTTGAGCCCAGTAATCCTCTTTGTGAGGTATTTCTGTGGGCTTTCTAGTTGTTGTAGATGTCTTGTGAGGTACATACTATAAAAGGGGTGTTGTAATGCATAATGGGTCTAATGAGTGATGAGTAGAGGCGAACAATGACCTCTTTTTTTTCCTAGGTGAGAAACCTTTTGTGATGAGGTATGCCACATAAAAGGATTTCCTGACTACTGTGGCGATGTGATTATCAAAGGAGAGACTACTGTCCACCTGTGTCCCAAGGTCTCTTATCACACTTTCTGTGTTAAGTAGACTACCATTTATGTGGTAGCTCATGGGTACAGAGTTTTTGCCCAAAGGGGATGACAATGCACTTTTTGGCATTGAGCTTGAGGCCATGGCTTTTGACACCAGGCATCTGTCTCAGTGTGGCCCTTTTGTAGAATGTCCACATCGTTAGGAGTTTCGATTATGGCTCCTAGTTTGCAGTCATCTGCGAACTTTGTTAGCCAAAGTCCTTCTGTGTTAGCCTGCACTTCTGAGAAGTAGATACCAAACAGGAGAAGACCCAGGACTGAACCCTGTGGTACTCCACTTGTCACTGGTCTGAAGTCTGATTTGGAGTCTGCTGCTTTCACAGTGTGGGTTCTGTCAGTGAGCCAGTTGGCAACCCATCTTTTGACATGGGGATTTATACCTAGTTTAGTGAGTTTATAATTCCAGAGTGGGGGATGGTGTCGAAAGCCTTGGTGAGATCTAGATAGGCTGTGTGAATCACCTTACCCTCATCTACGGCTTTGGTGACCGCTTCAAAGAAGTCTATCCAGTTTAGGAGACATGATCTGCCTTTTACAAACCTGAACTGGGTGGGTTCCAGAGTTTGGAGATTACCAATGTCATTGTTTATAAGTTCCATGATGATACATTCCATAGCCTTGCAGACCAGGCTCTTCAGGCTAATGGGGCAGTAGTTCCCTGGGTCCTTGGTGGCTGCCCCTTTGTGGAGTGGGATAACTGCACCATTCAGTGGACACAAAGTCTGAGGTGAGGCTATGATTGAACATGGTACTTAAGTGTGGTGCCAGTTCGTTCTGCAGTTTGTGTAGAATGCAGCCTGGGATGTTGTCAGGTCCCATGGATGCTGTGTTCTTGGCTTTGGAGAGTGTGTTTTTTATCCATGCAGCCATGATTACAGGAACTTTGCATTCTTCCAGTATAGAGATGGGCCCTTTAGGGGGTAAGAGGGTGGTAAAGTTAGCACTGAACCTATCTGCCAGGATGTCGGCAATATCAGTTGGTTTTGTATATTTAGTGCCATTTTGCTGTAACTCAGAGCAAATCTGAGTGTTGCCATTGAGATTCTTGACATAGCTATAGAATGCTTTGTGGCTGTCTTTAGAATCAGTGGCAATTTTGTTTTCATAACTAGGTTTGGAGGATTTTATGAGGGATCTCAGCTTTTTACCGAGGCTGACCAGGGAGTTTCTCCAATCATGGGATTTTACTCTTTTTTTGAAACAGTTTTTCTTCTGTTGTAGCGTTTGTTTATGACAGGGGACCACCAGATTGGCTTCCTTTTATTGGAGAATAGCATATTGGTTCTGTTACCCAGTATTTCTGTTTGAGTTGTCTGCAGGGAATTTTTCAAGTCTGCCATCTCAATGCACTCCAAAAAGTATATTTTCAATTACCTGTTTTTTACCCCATCACACTTCCAACATTTGCAGTCTAACTGAGGAAAAATATTTGGGGTTTGCTTTCTTGATCAAATTTCCTTAGTTCCTGTAGAGCTTGCTGTGCTTCTAGCAATGTTTTAGGATTCCCTTGGCAAAAACATCTTCATACTGGCAGGGTCGAATAATGTAACATGTAAGCTATTTTCTCTTCATAGATTCATAGGAGGTTACTAGGCTAGTGGCACTAGAGCCCTTACGAGCGTAGCCATATTTATCCAGAGTTTCCCCATTTGTCAGTGTTTAGGTGAGTGTAGTTTGCAGAGGTAAGGGTGTAGTGTAGTTAATACAGACTTACTCTGTCCAGGGGGACATGGGCACCATTCTAGGAGGGAATGTGCAGCCACCCATCCATTGATCTAGGATGCATTTGAAGAGGGTCAGGCAGGGGCTCTGTTTCATGAGAATTGGAAAATTATTCCAGAGAAGTGGCAGTCTCTGGGAATGTATCTATCTCTCTAGCATGACCTGTTCATGTTGGAGGCTAGGTTAAGATCCCTGGAACGAGTGACCCCTCCAGCAGTTTTAGCATTTCCATCAGGGCCAGGTCAGAGACCGTCTTGTAAGCCAAGCACAAATCACCTCTTAGCAACCTTTGTGAGACAGAATATAGTGGCAGGACTGTGTCTTTCCACACAAGACTTGTTTTGTGTTCCCCATAATTTCTTGGTGAGAAACCTGTGTCGTCTCTCCAATTGTTCTTGGTGTCTAGTGAGGTACTTTTAAAAGTGAGCTTTGTATTCGATAACTGGTCTGATGACAGCTAACTATAATGGAGTTGTAGCATCCTTAGATCTAGATGTGTTGCTTTTACTTGTAAGATGTGCCACATAGTAGGAGCTCCTTGCTACTGTGAATACGTGGTGGTCAAAGTTCAGATTGCTGTCAACCTGAGTACCCAGATCGCGCACCACAATGTCTACACTTAGGGGGGTGCTGTCTATAATGTAATTAGCATGGATGTCAGTATTCCCAAAGGGAATAATAATGCATTTGTTTGCATTTAGCATTAGTCTGTGGCTTTGGCAGCAATCATTTGTCTGTGTTAACCCTGTCTGCAGTATGTTAACGTTGTTGGGGGACTCGATTGCTCCAGTTTTGTAATAGTCAGTGAACTTGGTCATCCACAGGCCTTCCATGTTTGCCTGGACTTCTGAGAGAAAAATTCCAAATAGAAAGGGGCTCAGCACAGAACCCTGTGGTACTCCACGGGTGACTGGTCTTTTGCTAGAGGTGAAGTCACCCACTTTGACACTTTGTGTCCTGTCAGTAAGCCAGTTGGCTGCCCATCTGGTAATGTAGGCATTAATTCCCAATTGGGAGAGTTTCTTAATATGGGGGATTGTGTCAGATGCCTTGGCCAGGTCAAGATACAGTCTGCACCTTCTTTCCCTCGTCCAGGGCCTTGGCGACTTTCTCAAAGAAGTCAACCATGTTTAACAGGCATGATCTACATTTAACTAATCCAAATTGGGTTGGGTCTAGAGTTTGGAGATTACCTATGTCCTTGTCAATAAGGTTCGTAATGATTCTTTCCATCACCTTGCAGATGAGGATAGTCAAGCTTATGGACCTATAATTCCCTGGATCAGTTGATGGTCCCCCTTTGTTCAGAGGGATTACTGTTCCATGTCTTCCATTCTGCCGGAACATAGCCAGTTCGCAGGCTGTGGGTTAAACAGTGACCCAAGTGGGTCTGCTAGGTCATGTTTTACATTGTTTAAAAGGCAACCTGGGAAGTTGTCTGGTCCCATTGATGCCATGATTTTGGCCTTGGAGAGTGCCAAGATGACCTGCTGTCTTGAGATAATAGGCTGAGGAATGGTGGCAGGTATACTTTGGGGATGACTGGAGGGGACAGGGAGGGGTGATGTTTGCAACAAATCTGTCAGCAAGTTGGCTATTGCCTCCGGTTGAATACTGGTAGTGCCATCCACAACCAGTGCAGCCCATAAGTG
Source organism: Protopterus annectens (assembly GCF_019279795.1). Classification (NCBI taxonomy): domain Eukaryota; kingdom Metazoa; phylum Chordata; order Ceratodontiformes; family Protopteridae; genus Protopterus; species Protopterus annectens. The sequence continues at coordinate 356,477,069 of NC_056735.1, read as the reverse complement.
GGTATTCACTTTTAGATTCTGGAAGTACTTAAAGAATGGCTTGTGATTATCCTTAGCTAGAGGGGCAATTTTCGCTTTGTAATTGGTTTTGGAGGACTTGACAAGATCTCTAATTTGTTTATTTAAGCTGGAGAGGGATTTATTCCTTTGCTGAGCCAGTTCTCTCTTGTTCTTGGACATTAGTTTATTTCTCTTGTTGTATAGCCTATTTATACTAGGGGTCCACCAGGGTGGCTCGCTTTTTCGGCAAGACCTGCTTTTAATCCTATCCAGTAAAGCCTTTTCTATACAGTTGCTTAATTGTTTATACACAGCGTTGGTGTACACCTCTACATAGCAGTCTATGTTAGTTATCTTTGTTTGAGGGGGCTTTGAAACTTCTTATATCATCAATTAGTAGGAGGTAATTTGTCTTTGAAAAACTCCTAAATGTTTTTGAACTTGATGGGTTATCTGGGTATTATAATTGCATCAAATGAGACTGATTTATGATCTAATCTTACCTGGGAGGACATCACATGACGGGGGGAGTGCAATGCTCTCCCATCTGAGTGAGTACAATGTCTAGGACATCTGAGCCTCATGTGTGTAATGTCTAGCTGTTCCAGAGCATTTGCATTGACAGAGTCCATTAACCTCTGAGCCAGCATGTTTGTGGTCATGTATGTTTCCCATTCGATGGTAGAATAATTAAAATCACCCATGAGTAAGGTGTTGGACAGTATGGCAAGTGACTGCATTAAGTACAGGTATGCGGTATGCTTTTCCTGTTTATAGTGGGGACCTGTAGCTAGCTTTGATGTGGTGGGGGGTTTTGCCTATAGTTAATTGGATATATAAAGTAGTTCGAGAGAGAGTCTTACTGTTTGACCAGTCTTGAGGTATACTTATCCTTAATGAAGATGTATGCACCTCCTCCTTTGTTTCTTTCACACTCAGTTTGGGGTATGAATGATTGGAAGTCATTGTAACCCTGCATGGCTGGGGTGCTTTCCATGCATTTGAGCTATGTCCCAGTGACTGTACGGATGTCAGCATCTTCCAAAGTGAGGAGTACTTCAAGTGGTGACTCACTTCTTTTGGAAATGTCCACGGGCAATTAACACAAGCTTTCTCACAGAATGGATCTACTGTCACAAGAATGGAAATGTTTGAAAGACATTGGCATCAGTCATCTTCCATTAACTGCCTTGATGATAGGGTCTTAATTCCTTTTAAGCACCTATTTTCTGATGATATGCAGCAGGTGTTAATGGAGACAAGAAAGCCTACTAATAGAAAATCATATATATTTGCAAATGGAAAAAGTTTTCTAGTTGATGCCAACAGCATAATCAGCACCCATGCAGGGCTGGTTGTTCTCTGGTTTTACAGTATTTTCTATGAGTTATTATCCTATGGGCCTTTCTTACTCCTCTGTAAAGGTTAATCTATCAACCATTTCAAGCATGCCTGCCCATGGATCTTTCTCTTTCAAGGCAGTCTAATATCAAAATGTTCTTGAAAGGGGTTTTGCATAAGAGGTTTCCAGGTAAACTGGTGGCCCCTTCTTTTGATCTTAATTTTGTGTTTATATATAGAGGATACTGCTGCTATGGAACAGACTCCCCATCCAATTGAAACAAAGTTCATCCCTGTCCATTTTCAAGTGCATCTTAGATCTTTGGATGGGAAACAGAAAATTTACCTCAGGATTGCCCCCATACTACTAATGGACAGATACAGCTCCTAAATGCTTTATCCCATAATGGGTCCCCTCAAATTATATAAGGCATGATCCCAGTTATTCTCATTAGGGGTAATGTACAATTATCAACCATTTGATGGGTAAGGTCAGACTATGTGCGCAAAAAATGGGAAACTGGTTAGGCATAAAATGGTCTGCAAGGACAGCAAACCTAGTACTTATCTTTAGGTTCATAGGTGTTTACTAGGCTAATGACCCTGGAGCCTTTACAAGCCTAGCCCATAGGATTATCCTGGCATCATGCCACCCAACCTTTGTTCCTAGTGCCTCTGTCGAGTAGAGCCACTGGAGTGATCCTGGGGTGAAATTCCTATTTCCCATCCACTCATCAAGAATTCTTTTGAAGAGGGCCAGTGGGGTGCTCTGCTTGACTTGTGTGGGAAGTCTGTTCCATAGCATGGGCAGTCTCTGAGTTATGAACCTGTCCCTCCAGCATGTTCTATTGATTGTGGTAATGAGGTTGAGGTCTCTGGAGCGTGTGGTGCGGAGGGATTGGGATTTCTTTAGATGTAGCATTTCTAACAGAGCTGGGTCAGACATGGCTTTGTAAGCCAAGCAGAGATCGCCTCTAAGTAGGCGATATGAGACAGAGAATACTTAGAGTTTTTGAGTCTGTCCATGTAGGACAAGTGTTTAAGGCCTAGGATCCTCTTTGTGAAGTACTTTTGTGACCTGTCCAGTTGTTGCAGGTGTCTAGTGAGGTACATGCCAAATATGGCGCTGTACTCTATGATTGGCCTAATGAGGGAAGAGTAGAGGGAGACTGACCTTTTTCTTCCTGGATGCAAAACCCTTAGTAATGATATGTGCCACATAGAAGGACTTTCTGACCACAGTGGCAATGTGGTGCTCAAAAGAGAGGTTGCTGTCAACCTGTGTTCCCAGATTTCTTATAACGCCTTCTGTGTTCAGTGGACTACCATCAGTGGTAATTCAAGGGAACCAGGTTTTTCCCAAAGGGAATGATGACACATTTTTTGGCATTGAGCTTAAGGCCATGGTTCTGACACCAGTCGTTGGTCTCATTGAGGCCTTTCTTTAGGATGTCAGCATCACTTGGGGAGTTAATAATAGCTCCCAGCTTGCAATCATCTGCAAACATTGTCAGCCAGAGTTCCTTTGTGTTGGCCTGGACTTCAGAGAAGTATATACCAAACAGGAGAGGACCCAGGTCGGCAGTCTGACTTGGAGTCAGCTACTTTCACACTGTGGGTTCTATCTGTGAGCCAGTTTGCAACCCACCTAATGATATAGGGGTTGATGCGTAACTTAGTTTTTCTATGATTCGTGAGTGGGGAATGGTATCAAAGGCCTTGGCCAGATCAAGGTAGGCTGTATGAACCACCTTACCTTCATCCACTACTCTGGTGACTGACTCAAAGATGTCAACCAAGTTGAGCAGGCATGATCTGCCCTTCACAAAACCAAACTGTACAGGATCCAGAGTTTGGAGATTCCCTATATTCTTGTTAATTAGGTCCATGATGATGCGTTCCATAGCTTTGGATATCAGACTCATCAGGCTAATGGGGCGATAGTTCTCTGGGTCTGTAGTCGCTCCTCCTTTGTGGAGACTGATGACTGTAAGCAGTGCACCATTCAGTAGGGACAAAGGCTGAGGTGAGGCTGTGATTGAACAGGGCACACAGGTGAGGTGCCAGTTCACTCTGAACTTCATGTAGAACACAGCCAGGGATATCGTCATGTCCCATAGAAGCTGTATTCTTGGCCTTGGATAGTGCTGTTTTAACCTGTGCAGCAGTAATACTGGGTGCCTGGCAATCTACTGTTATTGTGATTGGTCCTTTGGGTGGGGGGTGGGGGGGGTAAAGTTAGCACTGAATCTGTTCTCCAGTATATTTGCTATATCTGTTGGCTCGGTATAGGAGATAGCATTGTGCAGTAGCTCAGAGCAAATCTGGGTATTGCCATGGAAATTCTTTACATAACTACAGAAGGCCTTGTGGTTGTCTTTACTATCTGCTGCAATTCTATTTTCATAGCTAGCTTTAGAGGATTTGATGAGGGATCTCAACCTTTTGCTGAGGCTGATAAGGGAGTTTTTCCAGTCTTGGGACTTCACCTTATTCTGCATCACTTTCCTCCTTCTGTTGTAGTTTGTTTATAGCAGGGGGCCACCAGATTGGCTTCCTTTTTTTTTTGAGCATCTTAGTTCTATTGGGTATGGCGAGATCCATGCATTTGTGTACATGTTCGTACAGCGCATTGGTGTATGATATGGTGGTCATGCAACTATTCTCCATTTGCATGGGTGCCATGAAGCTGGCCACTTCTGTTTTTAGGAGCCCAAAGTTAGCTTTGGAGAAGGTTTTCATGGTGGTTACCTTTGTTGGGGGAGGGGGGATGTGGATTTCCAAGGCGATTAGCTTATGATTGGATCTAACCAGGAAGGAGTTGACTGTTGGTGTAGAGCAACGGTCGCCCATGTTAGTAATGACCAGGTCATGGATGTTGCTCCCTCTAGTGGGGGTAAGAGCGAGTTGGTCCCGGGCATTGGAATTAATGAATTCCAGAAAGCGTTGGGCAAGTGTATTGGTACACGAGTAGTTTTTCCAGTTAATGGAGGGGTAGTTGAAGTAGCCCAGTATGAGAGTGTTAGGTTGGACCCTAATATTCTCTAGGGTGCGAATCATGAGTCTGTATTTGTATTTATCTATTTGTCTATATGGATAGACAGACAGACACACACACACACATATATATATATATATATATATATATATATATATATATATATATCTCAATAAGGGTCTGCTTTAAATAATTGAAGTACCACTTACCCGACTTTTAAATTGCTGAGACGAAAGCACCGAAAATCCACTTAAACGAACACTGACATCACCGTCAAAAAACTACAGGTAAGTAACCATTTGGCTGCACTATGCCAAAACATGAAAACTTGACCACATGAAACCCCACCCCCTATGTGGGGGGCTGCACCCCCACACCCCCTCACTAAATATACCAACTCCGAGATTGCACTACAGTAGGGAAAGGGGAAAAGTTCACCATGGTGAACTAATGGTTACTTATCTGTAGTTTTTTGTCAGTGATGTAAGAGTTCGTTTGTCGATTTCCGGTGCTTTCATCTCTCTGATTTAAAGGTTGGATAAGTGGTATTTCAGTTATCTAAAGTAGACCCGTAAATATATATGTAAATATGTATATGTAGATAGGCTGACTTTTTCCTACAGTATGTTGAACCCTTGCCTTTTTGTACTGTCTTGGGCTATTAGATTTTCTCATGGGCAAGCTGTTTGAAACATGCTCTGTAATGATAAACGTGCCTTTAATTAATTAATTAATTGGTAACTGGGTAGGTAGACTTCCCAGGGGACCCTTTTTAGCCATGACCCAGTCTCAGAGGCAATAAACTGTGCAAGTAAACTTAAGCTACTTGCTTCATATTTTAGGGTATTAAGTTTACATAGTTGCAAAACTTTAGAAAGTTAATGTGCATTTATTGTATAGTTTTTTTTAAAGAAGAATGTTATGCAGTACTTGTACTTTTCTAATACACTAGCAGATTTACAGTATGTTTTATCAGTTTATATGGGTTTCAATACAGTTTGGCTACATGAAATTGTTTCTTAAAGGTTTAAAATTGAATTTCCTTGAACAAACAAAACAAAAAACTTAAACGTAAGTCAGTAAAAACAAAGATTACAGTGACAGGCCTGGAGACTAAGAAGAGAACACAGGAGTAAGAAGAGTTAAATGGCAGAAGAAAACATTAGAGAAACTGTAAGCATTGTTAGAATTATAAACCTTGAGTTTATCCATTATCCCTAAAACATTGACAAGCAACTTCCTTGAAGAGGTGTTTAGAAGTGGACTTAAACTTGGTGAGAGTGTCTTAATGTCTTGTTTCAGTTGGTAGTTTATTCCAGAGAGCCAGGCCTGTTAAGAAGGCTCTTTCACCAGTGACTGTTTTAAATGGGGGATGGTTGAATATATTAATTTCTTGAGTGACTTCCTTAGGAAAGTAGTGCCATTCTCTAGTAATGTCTTTTGGCTTTTCCCAGTTAGGGGTCGCCACAGCGGAATGCCAGTCCGCTTATGATTGGCAGTAGATTTTTTACGGTGCCGAGGTGCCTGCCCAACACCCAACCTTCAAGGAAGGCGCACCCATTCGCGGATGCACCTACCTGCATGTTTTTAAATGTTACTCAACCATGGGGAGGACATGCAGACTCCACACAGAAGGCGCTCCAGCTGAGAATTGAACCAGAGAACCTCTTGCTGTGAGGCGATAGTGCTAACTGCTGCACCACCGCGGCTTATAAGTAGGGCCATTCTCTAATGGGCATAATTGAGTTTTTTTTTCAGTGGTGGGGGCGTCATTTAGAATTTTATATAGTAAGGTAAGTGAATCTTTCAGTAATGGTTAGCCAATTTAAGTAATTTAGAAGGCTGCATTGGTGTATATGGGTGTCAGAAAATATGGCAAATTTAGCATGTTTATTCTCAGTCACTTGTAATTATCCGTGGTGGTGGTGCTGCAGTAGCGTTGTTGCCTCACAGTAAGACGCTGTCCGGTTCGATTCTCAGCTAGAGCGTCTTCTGCATGGAGACATACGTGAATGGGCGTACCTTCGTTGAAGGTTGTGCGTCAGGGCTGGCAACTCGGCATGTTAAAATCAACTGCCAATCATTAGCGGACCGGAGTTCCGCTGTGGCGACCCCTAACCGGGAAAATCCGAAAGACACAACAACAACATCATTCTCAGTCACTTGTAGTCTTTGAGAGTTATAATCAGAGTTTAAAGACAGTAAGTAAAGGTTATATTCTACATTAGGGATAAGAACATTCTTGGCCAATGCTTTTGGACAGTAGGAAATGGTAGACCTGATATCCTACAGCAGAGGACTTTATTGCTATGATATTATCAGTGTGGGTTGTAAAGCTTAACGTAAAGTCAAGGGTTAGACCTACGTATAGTGCAATGGAAGAGTATTTGCCCCTTCCTGATTTCTTATTTTTTTGCATGTTTGTCGCACACAAATGTTTCAGATCATCAAACAAATGTAAGTTTTAGACAAAGATAACCCAAGTAAACACAAATTGCAGTTTAAGTGATGATTTTATTTATTAAGGGGGAAAAAAAACTATCCAAACCTACATGGCCCTATGTGAAAAAGTAATTACCCCCTCAACCTAATAACTGGTTGTGCTACCCTTAGCAGCAACAACTGCAATCAAGCGTTTACGATAACTGGCAGTCAGTCTTTCACATCGCTGTTGAGGAATTTTGGCCCACTCTTTTTTGCAGAATTGTTTTAATTTGGCCATATTAGAGGGTTTCCGAACATGAACCACCTTTTTAAGGTCATGCCACAGCATCTCAATTGGATTCAAGTCCGGACTTTGACTAAGCCACTCCAAAATCTTCATTTTGTTTTTTTAAGCCATTCAGAGGTTGACTTGTTGATGTGTTTTGGATCATTGCCCTACTGCAGAACTCAATTCCGCTTCAGCTTGAGGTCACGAACTGATGATCGGACATTCTCCTTCAGGATTTTTTGGTAGAGAGCATAATTCATGGTTCCATCAATCAAAGCAAGTTGTTCATGTCCAGAAACAGCAAAGCAGCCCCAGGCCATCACACTGACACCACCATGTTTGACTGTTGGCATGATGTTCTTTTTCTGAAATGCTGTGTTACTTTTATGCTAGATGTAATGGGACGCACACCTCCCAAAAAGTTCAACTTTTGTTTCGTCAGTCCACAGAATATTTTCCCAAAAGTCTTAGGGATCATCAAGATGTTTTTTTTGGCAAAAGTGAGACGAGCCTTTATTTTCTTTTTGGTCAGCAGTGGTTTTCACCTCGGAACACTGCCATGCATGCCATTTTTGCCCAGTCTCTTTCTTATGGTTGAGTCATGAACACTGACATTAAGTGAGGAGAGTGAGGCCTGCAGTTCTCTAGATGTTGTTCTGGGTTCTTTTGTGACCTCTTTGATGAGTTGTCACTATGCTGTTGGGGTAATTTTTGTAGGCCGGCCACTCCTGGGAAGGTTCACCACTGTTCCGTGTTTTCTCCATTTGTGGATACCTCTCACTGTGATTCAATGGAGTCCCGAAGCTTTAGAAATGGCTTTGTAACCTTTTCCAGACTGATAGATGTCAATTACTTTGTTTCTCATCTGTTCGGAATTTATTTAGACTGCGGCATGATGTCTTCCTTTTTGGGATCTTTGGGCTTACTTCACTTTGTCTGACAGGTTCTGTTTAAGTGATCTCTTGATTCAACAGGACTGGCAGTAATCAGGCCTGGGTGTGGCTAGTGAAATTGAACTCAGCTTTCCCAAAAATGTGATTAACCAGAGTTACTTCATGATTTAACAAGGGAGGCAATTACTTTTTCACATAGGACCATGTAGGTTTGGATTATTTTTTTCCCTTAATAAATAAAATCATCACTTAAAAACTGCATTTTGTGTTTAGTTGGGTTATCTTTGTCTAATATTTAAATTTGTTTGATGATCTGAAACATTTAAGTGTAACAAACATGCAAAGCAATAAGAAGTCAGGAAGGGGGCAAATACTTTTTCATTGCACTGTATTTGTAATCTGTGACAAATGGGATAATATAGTTATTGCTTGTGATAGTAAGGACAGAATGTCAAGAGGCTTTAGGCATAACCTTTTTTTGTAACGTGTAACTTGGAGTTTATTTTATTCAGACCATTGACTAAGATCAGAGAATGATTGCTGGAACTGAGATTGCAGGACTGTGGGACATCTACTTGCCTGGAGTAAAAAAAATAATCTGTATAGAGGGTAAGGTTAAGTTCAGGTAAGTCATCAATATCATTAATGAATAAAGCAAATAGTAATGGACCTAGTACAGAAGCTTGGGGGATACATGTTTATAGTGTTCCGTTACTGGAGTGTTGGTTGTTAATGTAAATGTGAAAGTTCTTGCTGCTAAGGTAGCTTTGGAACCAGGCAATGACATTTTCTCCCATGCTGAAGTTTTGTATCTTAGCAAGCAGAACATTGTGGTCATCAATTTTAAAGGCATGGTATCATGTTCACAAAAATACCAGCTGTAAGGCAATGTTTGAGTTAACTTGAAAGGTCCTGCTGTCAAGGTAGCTATGGATCCAAGCAATGACTAGTATCCTTTTGTAAAGACTAGGCTACCTCAGTGTCCATATTGTATCTTCTGTTTTTTATCTAAACTTCCTATCATTACAGCTATCTCTGTATCAAACCTGTAATACTATCATTTGTAAGGGATACATAATTGTATTTCACTGTGAAGCTTGCATGCTGTTTATATTTCATGTAAAATTCATTGATAGCATACATCAGAAGTAAATCAGACATTTGACAATATCCATTGCCAGCTGCTGCTTAGACTGAGTGCTGGCAACTGTGTCATATAGTTGCATATTTAATCACATGAAACATTGCCTCACTGATTTCTTCCTGTGGATTTGTGGCAGTAGTAAGTAGCAGCTGTACACCATCATATTCTATTTTAGCAGTAATTTGTGATGCAAGCAAAATGCTGCTTTGAATTGTGTGCTAAGAAACTTTGCTTTCATTGAGCCATCTTTCTGAACTTTTGCTTAGTGTCTTATATGGCTGGAAATAAATCCTGTTTGCACTACTGTTTCTTAGCTGCATTTTTTTTCTGAGAGTAGCACAAATTGTATGTCCATGCTATGCATAGACCTTGATCTGTTAAATAGAGCCTGCATCTTTAGCAAGATAGTGTTTTGAAGAATATTTTGCCCATTCTGTGGTAAAACCTTAGCCTGAAGATATACCAAGCTTACCTTTTCCATTAAAATTGTGGTGTTTGTACAGTTGGTATATGACTCCTAGCACAGCAGTTTCTGGTGAATTGTCTCGTCTCTTCTTGCAAATTTTAATCACATTGAACTTTAAGTAATTTAGTTCTGGAATCCAGGATTCTCTAGATGAGTTATCCCTGCGTTTTTTTTTTTTTTTAAAGCTTTGTTTAAGTGACGTTATATGAAAAACAAGATGTACATTTAACAGAGGTGATACAAGTAATTGTTTTGTTTTGCAGTAAATATACATTCTGCAAATTCTCCAAGTGGTGCATTGAGAGCTCCTTCACCTGCTTCATTTGGTCCTAATCCTTCACCCTCTTCTTTGGGAATCTCATTGGGACAGCCCTCCAATTTTGTTAGTCCACATGGTGAGTTCTTAATGTTTATGCTTCGTGAAAAAATGCTATTGACTTATAGTATGGCTGTGGTGTGTATGCATGGACAGCACTGAAGAACAGCAGTTAGCACAGCTGTCCCACAGCACTTGAATTAGGTTCTTGCTTGAAATACTTTTTGTGGAGATTGTATGTCTGCCCTGTGTCCATGTGAATTTTCACCAGCTAGTTCAATTTCCACCCATATCCCAAAGGCATGCTTCACTAATAGGTTGCATAAACCATAAATCGTAGACCTTAACAATTTATTTACATACTTTTCCAAATGTTGTTAATTTTGGAGTCCATGGGTTTGTGTGAGTACGTGTGCAGTCCTGGGGTGGGTTGGCAGCCCAATGAAAAGATGACCTTCAGTGTCTTGTGCTCAAAGTGCCAGGACGTTCAGTTCCTGTTAAACCTTGATTGGATTAAGTATGTGATGGGAACAAAAATGAATTAATGAATGTGGATATGTACGTGCATGTTTGTGAATATGAGAGCACAGGTTTTTAGATAGTATTAATTTCAGTAAAATGGACTTTGATGAGTGGATTGCATAAGCACATGCATGGGGAGGCAGCAATGATTTCATGATCCCTTTCATTAACTAGTCAGTACTTCTGGAGTGTTGTGATTTTAAATGTAGTAAAGTGCTTGAGATTATAACACATGGCTAAGCTGTTATAATTTATAAGGGTTTTATTTTTGGGTAGACTATTACTCTTGATGACCAACACATTAATTGTACAGCAACAAATCATGAAGCTTGACTCCAATATTTACAAAATAATTTGGTCAACACAAAGAAGGAAATGACAAAATAACATAGCATTGTGGCAGTTCATTTTCAGAATTTGCAGTAACTGCTCAACCAGTGCCCGGGAACATTAGAACAACTTTAGGGCGATATGTTTGCCAGAGAGAAAGAAAAATAGAAGGCTCATGAAAAGTTGTGATCTAGTAGCTTTTTTGTGCAGAGAATTAAAGTTAGTACTAACAGAAAGTATCCTACCAGTATTGAGAAGACACCCATTTCAAACCCCCACCCCATGAAAACCATAACAATGTAACAACTTTTATTTTCACGTGTCTGTTAACAGTAAAGGCTTACATTCTCAAGGGAGCAAGTGAACTGGGAAGCACTTTGAAGATTGCAGGCATTTATGAGAAAAATCACACCGGCTTACACTGCGTCTTTATTCCTAAAATGAAAATCTTTTCTGCCATACTTCAGACTGTGTAGGCAAACAGGTTTGCTGTGCAGCTAGATTTTCTGCCCTGCTTGTTTATATTTAAGGGAGTGCAGGCAATTACTTTTCAAACACTAGCAGTAGTAGACCTGTTCACGCACAATTCTAAGTCTCATAGCAGTAACAATGCTCTGGAAAATGACAGTGTACTTCCAGTTATTTTTTCCACTGACACCTTCAAGTCTTCTAAAGCTGTCAAGTGCCTAACAGTCACACAAAATATGTTACCAGCTTAGCTTTCAACTTTTACCTTCAGAGTTAGGGACAAAAAAAATAATTTGAGAAAAGGCCTCAAATCAAGAATACGTTTTAAATGAGGGTACTACTAACCTAGAACTTCTCAAAATAATTTACACTTTTAAGTGGGTTGGACCAAAAGTGTGAGAAGAAATTAGGGGAGTCTCTTCAAAATCCGGACAGCTTGACTGGTATGGTTGCCATCCACTCAACACATGGCTGTCGTATATCCAACAATGACTAGGATATCCTGGAACCATCTTTCTAGGCCTAGCTGGAGTGTAAAAGTGGTTATGCAGATATTTCCATCCAAAAATTCTAAAATGTCTAAACTTGATAACCTCACTGAGGCTTGGTAAATATCCCCCTAAAGCCCCATTGTCCTTTCCCTTCCAACTATTTTCTACCACCTATCCTTAAAGTAAACAGACTGTGACCCTATAGTTAATCTGGAGTGTCTTATATACTGTACTCATCAAACTCCAAGTTGAAACTGCAGGTTAGCTAGCAGTCATTATTAATCCCACCATTTCTATCAAATTGCTCTGTTACCGAGTAATATCTGCATTGTCTTGTATTCCTTTACAAGTCCCAGAAATAGTTGTTTATCCCTTGCCATTAAATTAAATATACCTGTAGCTTTGTCACATTCTATCTCAATGTTATTTCTTCATAATTGTTCCCAGGATCTAGGTTCCTTTAGTCTTTTAAACCATAAAATTGCTGTACATAATTTCTACAATGGCTGCACACTGATCAGTAGGTTGATTTTTAGATATGTCAGTGTGAAAACAGAAACCGAGAAAAGAGCGCCATTGAAACTATCAGTTTGGAGAATATTCAGTCACTGGCTAGTAATTACACTGCTTGGAAGCCAGCTAAGAATGACTTTGGTGAAAGTAACAAAACAGCCAGGAAAAAAGAGGAAAAAAGAACTCTAGCTGTGAAGAATCCTGCAGCTGTTCAGTAAAAAGCAGTTCCAAGTTTCAGCTTTGGTACAGGAGATGGTTTTCATTAATTAGAAGAAAAAAATCAAATGTATGAAAGGGTAATTAAAAAGGTAAATCTCACTGAAGTAATATATCAACTCAAATAACAAAAAGCTGGAAAAAAATAGAAGTTTTAACTCGATATTAAGATGAACAGATAAAATTGCAAAAATCAGGTGATAAAATGAAGAAAAGACTGGCTGAGTATTGAGGCTTCCCATGAAAAGCTGTTTAAAAATAGTAGAGTTAGAAGACAGTATGTTTAGGGAAACATTAGGTTTTTGCTGTACCAGAGAACTGGAAGGAACAAACTGTATTCATTTTATGAAAGTACAAATACGCGATTGGACTGGTGTTCCATAGGAGGATTTGTTAATTGAAAGGGCACATTGTGTGCATATGCTCCAAACCTGACCATGAGAAAGCAACCAAAATCTGTTTTAGTAAATATGCAATCATACCAGCAGAAAGAGTTGATCCTGATAAAACTGTGGCAGAATGGAAACATTAAAAAAATGGAGACAACTGAGTCTCTGTAGAAAGTGATGCTTATCTTCTGCCTAGTGTACAGTGAGTAAAGTTTATCCCAGCTATCAGAAATTGTTGAGAGGCAGGTTTGAAATTCAAGTTGCATTATCTATGTCTTCAGAATTTTTTTCCTAAAGGATCAAAGTAATTTTTGATGTAAAACAGGCTAAAAGAGGAAATAAAAAAGCTTATCCAAGAAAGGAGGAGCCAGCAATCAAAAGGGGATACTGCTTCTCATTCCTCTGACAACAAAGCCCCTAGATAGACTTTGCCAGTGAACACTTTTCCAGTCTTCCAAAGGTAAATGCTTGAGAGACAGGAAAAGCATAGGAGCTGACTAGAAAAATTAAGGGACCTGGGAACCCAGGTTGACAGTAGCCTTTCATTCGACACTCATATTGCTAAAGTAGTTAGGAAGACCTTCTACATTGCCCACCTTATCATGAAGGGATTCACATCTAGATCAAGGGAAGTCATAGTCTCCCTATACTCATCACTCATCAGACCAATGATCGAGTACAATGCCCCATTCGGAATGTATCTGACCCGACACTTGCAGCAGCTGGAGAGGCCACAAAAGTTCCTCACCAAAAGGATAAAGGGTCTCAAAAATCTGTCTTATGCTGCCCGACTGAAAGAACTCCAGTTATATTCAGTTGCTTACCGCTTGCTCAGAGGTGACCTATGCCTGACATACAAGGCCATGTCAAACCCAGATTTGATGAACATGCTTCATCTCAAAAAATCTAGATCCCTCAGAGCCACAAGGGCGGGAGACTTAAACCTCGACACGGTTATTAATAGGATGTGCTGGAGGGATAGATTCATCACCCAAAGACTCCCTATGCTGTGGAACAAAATCCCAGTTTGTGAGGCAGAGCACCTCGCTGGCCTTGTTCAAGAGGAATCTTGACCAATGGATGGGAGATCGCAGATACACCCCAGGGGTTACCTCAGTGTCACTGCTCGACAGAGGCACAGCAAAATAATGGGCATAGTTTCTCCAAACTAAAGGGGTGGCGTAAGCCACAAAACTATGGGCTAGGCTTATAAATGCCCTCTGGCAGATAGCCTAGTATGAACCTATGAACCTATGAAGAGTACCTTGGGATTTGAACCATAATCTGATATTGGGAGATGAATATGATCAGGAAAAAAAATCCACAACAGTGACATTAGTGGGTAAATGGGTGACTATACTGCATCAGTCTCACTGGATACAAGAATTAGACATGAAATGTGGTTTGCAAGAAAAACTGGTTGAGACAGGAATATTGTTGACTTTGTTGAACTTGTGGTTGAACTGTAAAGCATATACCCCACTTTGTCATTAAGGCTTAGATGGACAATGAAGCGAATGAAGAAGTAACTGTAAGTAAAATAATTTTTGTTCTTTTTAAAATTTGTATAAAATGTTCATGTTGAAGCTTGCATGTTATATTGTAAAGTTGATGTGCAGTATGCAGTCAGGCATTATAAATGTTAGGTGGGGGAGTCTTATCAGTGGCTGCTGTTAAAGCAAGTTAAGTACTACTTTTAGTTGTAAGATGTGCAGACTATATACTGTAAGAAGATAAGAAAGGCTGTTTCTAAATTAAAGTTAATATTATGTGATTTCAGGCTGCTGAAGTGAAGGATGGAATTTAGAATAATGTCCCTTATTAAAGCGGTGTATAATGTTTTTAAGCATATAAACATGAACAAATCAGGCAAGATGATGAAAAACGTGGGAAATTATTGCTTTCTTTCATCTGTAAAGTTATTAGCTTGTTTTTTTTTTTTTTCCATGGGCAAATGCTTGCAGTGGGAGACTAGAAGTCTTAAGTGCAGGTATTTGGCCAGAGGAAATCTGTTCATTGTATTCTGAGTGAAATTTATAAATATTCTTTCATGCATCTGCAACTGCAAAGTTGTTAGCTGCCTTTTTTTCCTCATTGCTGACTGATTTTACTTGGAGAGGCGCTGACTGCAGGTGCAAGCAGTTAGTCTTGAGAGTTCTGAGCACTCTCTGCTGAGAGAAATATAACTTTTAAAGGTACATTGGCAAGCAGTTCAGCTGAAAATAACAGTTGAAAACTGTGAGGAGTGAATAAGAAGTGCTAGCTTCCCCTGAAGTAGTATACTTTAATGCATTTAATAGAACACTGCACAATTTAGTTTTATTTATTTATTCAAATATAGCCAGTGTACTTGTTACGGCTAAAAGTTAATGTTTACTGAAAGCTTCCAAGTTGTTTTTCATACCTGGAAGGGGAATAGAGATTAAAAAAAAACAGAAAACAATCAGTGTACGTGGGAATACTGGCTGTAATGTGCGCCAAGATGTGTGCTGATGGCTGCTTTGAGGGACCTCTTGTTGTTGAGGGTACTGATCAATTGTTGCTGTGTTTATTATTTAGGCTTTGGTATTGACTTTGACCCAGCAGCTTTGATGTCCTCAGAGCCAGTGGAGTATTCACTGTTGACCACTACTTCGGTGAGCATACTTTTGAGTATAGCCATTTCCTGACAGTTGTTATTGGCGTGGCTCCAAGCAGTCTTTACTCTGTCCCTTTGGCTCCTAGTCTTTCTGTCCCAAGCACAGTAGATCCAAAAGCAGTCAGAGGTCAGTATTATGGGTATGGATCACAATCTGCTTCCTTTTTGGCCTCAGAGCCCTCCACACTAAGGAGACCTAAGAATCAAATGTACAACATGAAACATGGTGACTTTTCCATAGAGCCTGCCACTCTGGCAGACAAGCCAACAGTCTGAAAAGAATCAGTGTGGATGTAAAACTTAACGGTATAAATGCCCTTACACAGGTAAAAAAAATAAATGACAAAACCAGGGCTAAGGCAGGGTCTTATCTGAAGGGACGAGCTTACCTGGCTATTCTATTTAGAAAACAGTCAGTAGTCTTTTGCATGCCTTTGCAAGACACTATAAGCTGGGTAAAATCTAAATGTCTAAGTTCTGTTTTGGGACTTCTGTCATGTGAAACTCTTTTCTGGGACTACACTGAGATATAAGCTGCTGAATGCATCCTATGGTTTTAAAGAAAATGGTCTGGATTATCCAAGACACTGGTGTTGTGTGCTTACTACCATAATGATGGCTGTAGATGATTGAAGTACAAACTGTTCAATCTGCTTGCTCCCCTTGTATGAGGCAAAACATAAAAGGGGCTCATAAAGGCTTATAGTTGTATATTTTCTTTCTTCTGTTTCTTTCTTGTACTTTGCTGTTGAGCAGCACTATTGTAATATGGTAGTGTGGTGCATAATTGGTAAGGTGGAGACTGGGAAAGATTTTATGTACCAAGCTGACTTGAGCCTGTGGCCAAGTCCTAAGGATTTTAAGATCTTTTAGATCTGTTTTTATGGTAATTGTATAACTTTTCATTGCCTTTAGTTTGCTGCAGGTTGGCTTCCATTTCAGTACAGCGTGCCTTTGGTTGGTCTTTTTTTGTTCCCAAACTGTTTACCAGAGTGCTGGCTTTTGTGGCATAGATTGCAGGAGAAAGAACCTTTTGCATTCCTTACCTCAGCTGGTCAACTAGCTTCTTAGACCCTGCTGACAGACTCCCTAACAGTATTCTTGGCTTGGGCACTTCCACCGTTCAAATCTGGTAGTCTACATAAACTGGAAAGAATTATTATCAATGGGGAAGAGTTGCACACTTTCATTATTGGTCATTCCATGAGCCCGATAGTGATATTGGCAATCTGGGTAAGAACACAGTAGGAGGGATCTGACCTGGATTGTCCTCTTGGAGTTTATGGCAGCCATGATCTTCATAGCTACTTTCACATCCCGTAAGATGTGGATGCTTCATTGGAACCTACGTCACCAGTGGCTGCAAGTAATCAAGCCTTCAGTTTTATCTTAATGGCAGACCCTTATCTCTAGGCTCTAAAGTAATGGACAGGTCCCACCACTCTAAATGTTGGTTCATAGGTATGTACTAGGCTAATGGCCCTCGAGTCTTTACAAGCCTAGCCCATAGAAGTACCCTGGCGTCGTGCCGTCCGACATTAGTTCCCAGTGCTTCTATCAAGTAGAGCCACTGGAGTGATCCCCGGGGTGAACTTTCTATTTCCCTTCCACTCATCAAGATTTCTCTTGAAGGGGCCATTGAGGTGCTCTGCTTGACATGTATGGGAAGTCTTTTCCAGAGCATGGGCAGTCTCTGGGTTATGAACCTCCCCCTCCAGCATGTTCTGATTGTGATAGAGTTTGAGGTCTTTGGAGTGTGTGGTGCGAATGGATTGGGATTTTTTTTAGATGTGGCATTTCTAACAGAGCTGGGTCAGACATGGCTTTGTAAGTCAAGCATTGCTCGTCTCTTAGTAGACGATATGAGACAGAGAATAGCTGCAGTTTTTTTGAGTCTGTCCATGTAGGGACATATGTTTAAGGCCTAGGATCCTCTTCGTGAGGTACATTGGTGGCCTTTCCAGCGGTTGCATGGGTCTAGTGAGGTACATGCCAAATGGGGCATTATACTCAATGATTGGCCTAATGAGGGAAGAGTAGAGAGAGAGAGATGATGACCTCTTTCTTCCTGGATGCAAAACCCTTGGTAATGAGATGTGCCACATAGAAGACTTTCTGACCACAGTGGTCGAAGGAGAGGTTGCTGTCAACCTGTGTCCCCAGATCTCTTATAAATGCCTCCAGTGTTCAGTGGGCTCCCATCGATGCGGTAATTGGTGGGAACTGAATTTTTCTCAAAGGGGATGGTGCATTTTTTGGCATTATGCTTAAGGCCATGGTTTCGACACTAGTCATTGGTCTCTGTGAGGCCTTTCTGTAGGATGTCAACATCACTTGGGGAGTTAATAATGGCTCCCAGTTTGCAGTCATCTGTGAACTTGGTCAGCCAGAGTCCCTCCGAGTTGGCCTGGACTTCTGAGAAGTAGATGCCAAACAGGAAAGGACCCTGGTTGGCAGTCTGAGTTGGAGTCCACTACTTTCACATTGTGGGTTGTGTCTGTGAGCCAATTTGCAACCCACCTAGTGATATAGGGGTTGATGCCTAGTTTGATGAGTTTATCAATAATTCCTGAGTGGGGAATGATATCAAAGGCCGTGGCCAGATCGAGGTAGGCTGTATAGAACTGCCTTACCCTCATCCATAGCTCTGGTGACTGAGTCAAAGAAGTCAACCAGGTGGAGCAGGCATGATCTACCTTTCACAAAATCAGATTGCATGGGATCTAGTGTTTGGAGATTCCCTATATCCTTGTTAAGTAGGTCCATGATGATATGCTCCATAGCCTTACATATCAGACTCATCAGGCTAATGGGGCGATAATTCCCAGGGTCTGTATTCAGTTCCCCTTTGTGGAGAGGGATGACTTTAGTAGTGCGTCATTCAGTAGGGACAAAGCCTGAGGTGAGGCTGTGATTGAACAGGGCACACAGATGTGGTGCCAGTTCACTTTTTAGTTCATGACGAACATATCCAGGGATATTGTCTGGTCCCATGGAAGCTGTATTCTTGGCCTTGGGCAATGCAGCTTTAACCTGTGCTGCAGTAATGCTGAGTGCCTGGCATTCCTCTGGTATTGTGATTGGTCCTTATCTTTTGGCTCAGTATAGGAGGTACCATTGTGCAGTAACTCAGAGCAAACCTGGGTATTGCCATGGAGATTCTTGTTATAGCTATAGAAGGCTTTGTGGTTTTTAGTGTTTGCTGCAAGTCTGCCTTCATAGCTGGCTTTAGAGGTTTTGAGGAGGGATCTCAACTTTTTGTTGAGGCTGATAAGGGACGTTTTCCAGTCTTGGGACTGCACCTTTTTCTGCAACAGTTTCTTCCTTCTGTTGTAGAGTTTATTAATGGCAGGGGACCACCAGATTGGCTTCCTTTTTTTGGAGGAGAGGGTCTTGGTTCTGTTGGATATGGCTAGTTCCATGCATTTATGTACGTGTTTGTACAGTGCATTGGTGTATGATTCGGCAGTCATGCATCTATTTTCCATTGACATGGGTGCCATGAAGTTAGTCACCTCTGTTTATAGGAGCTCAAAGTCAGCTTTGGAGGAGTTTTTCATGGTGGTTACCTTTGCGTGGGGTGTGGGTGAGATGTGGATTTCCATAGTGATTAGTTTGTGGTCAGATCTAACCATGGCAGAATTGACTGTTGGTGTAGAGCAACAGTTTCCCATGTTTGTAATAACCAGATCAAGGATGTTGCATCCTCTAGTGGGGGTAAGAATGAGCTGGTCCAGGGTATTGGAACTGATGAATTCCAGGAAGCATTGGGCCAGTATATTGGTGCATGAGTAGTTTTCCCAGTTGATGGAGGGGTAGTTAAAGTCACCTAGTATTAGAGTATTGGGTTGGACCCCAATAGCTTCCAGGGTGCTTAGGAACGTGGAGTGAGAGTCTTGTGACATGGTTGGGGATCTGTAGCAGGCTATGACATGAATCACCATCTTACTCAATGTTAGTTGTACCTGAAGTATCTCAGATCCGTTATGCTGGGCTACTAGTCTGGAGGTGTGTATATCTTTTATAAATATGGAGATACCACCACCTTTAAAGCTTCAGGTCCATATTCTGGGGAAGAAAGGTGTGGAATGAGTTGTAGCCTGGTAGCACAGGGGTGCTTTCTGCTGCTTTAAACCAAATCTCCGTTACAGCATAAATCTCACTGTTCGCCATTTTGAGGAGTGCTTCGAGCAAGTGTATCTTGAGATTTAGATTTCTAGCGTTGAGCAGCATGACCCTCAGATTGCATTTATTTATAGCTCTTACAGTGGTAATTTGGTCTTTGGAACATCACCTAAAAAAGGCACTATATGAGTGACAAGAGCCTTAGCCAGTACCCAGAAACCCAAGGGTGACAGATGCAGGCCATCTCACATTGAGGTCTGTCAGTCATATCATCCCAAGCAGACAGATACTGGATCCCCTTAGAATGACACCAGAAACTTAGCCAATTGTTGATGTCAGTCATTTTCTGTTTGTACTGCGGTATCATTCTGGGTGACGGTAAGATGCTGCCCTGCCTGGGCCACATAATCCGTGAGCTTCTCCATGTCTCTTTTCATGTAGTCCAAGGAGGTGCATCTCGGGTCATTCACACCTATATGGACAGTGACAGAGTTATAATTGTACTTGTGGAATGACCTGAGTGCGTGTGTTATGTGTCCAATTCTGGCACCTGATAGCTGACCGTTACCTTCTCCTTATTCAACCTAGTGAATGGGACATCAGTGTGCCTCACTATTGAGTCACCTATGATTATTGTATTGGGCAAGCTGTTTTGTCTTAGGGGCTTAGGTTGAGGGGGACACTGTGTAGGTGAGCTGTCTCTCTTGTGGTTTGTGCTGTGTTGTGGTGGTCGAGTCCTTTTCTGCCTTGGTGGTCTCTGCTGTTTGGGTAGATTTCTATTGAGAGCCTCCACGAAGGTGGGTGGGTGGTTTGTGTTTTTATGTGAGATCTGTGATGGTGGGTGTTCTGGAGGGCTATGTGTTGCATGTGGTGTGGTGCAGGTGTTGACCTTTTTCTCTTGACCAGCTATTCCAGTCTTGGCTTGAGAGTGCATGGCTTCCAGTTTAGATATACAAGTGCATCTCTCACAAGTCTGAGTGTTGGGAGGTAGGAGGAGAGGGTTGTGTGTGTGCATGAGGCAGTTGCTACACTGCCTCAGAATGCCCAAGTTCACCAGGTTAATAGGCAAAGCACAGGGAACTGACCTTTAGACATGCCAGGAGGGATAGTCATTATTACTAAGTACTGGAGCTGTTTTCTTATATATTTCTTTTACAGGAAAAATGTCACTCAAGGTGTCTGAGTCTGTACAGAGCACTGCCAAACACTTGAGGGGAAACTGATACGTAGACTCTCAAAATTTAAGGATGAATTATTTAGGCAGATATTCTAAAGTTATAAAGAAATAAAGTAGTACTTGCTGAAAAATAAAGAATTAGCTTGTCAAGAATGATGAAAAGGCATTCCCCTTCTGTGGCAGAACTCATTATAGGTCTTAATAATGGAAATTTCTCTAGTGGAAAGCAGTGGTCATTCATTTTCCTGTATTGTTTCAGGGAAAATAGATCCTCCATGAGAGGAGGTTTCTCAGAAATTAGATGGAGGTGTGGACAGTGTTCCTTACTATAAAAAATGTGGAATGAGAGTTTATTCCAGACTATTTGCTACTGTGGTTGTTTAACCGAGCTGTAGTGTGCTACTTGAACTAGGTGGCACCCATTATGCATTTTTGCATAGATGCATTAATGGTGTAACAGTGAACCACAAACCAGAGCATCACATTCTGAGAAAAGGGAACTTGCTGATAGCTTCTAGTCAGAAGTCCAACTGTCTCCTGTGGCCAGCAATAAGGGAAACTGTTTGGTGAATATCATCTGAAAGTGAGGCAGCCCAGAGATTACTGCTGTGACTGAATGGGAGAATGAGGTCCTATTATTTTGCTTGGTTCAGTCAGGTAGATGGGGATCTGATAGTGAACATTTTCTCTATTCCATAATAAGGAAAAATCTGCATGACTTCACCTTTCATTTTGATTGCAAGCCTCATATCAACAACTGCAGATGAAAGGCCAAAACTGACTGTTATTGCATGTTGATGACTGAAGGGTGTGGTTACAGATTCTCAAGTCCCTGATACCTATAAGAACATATTCCATATGATCCAAGAAAGCCCCAACGTTTCAGACAAAATATATCTCTGCCTCAGGACATGGCAACTAATATGTAGATCCTCCTCTTTCACTTGACTTACCATTAGGAGTTTCAGGGGAGCAAGGGTTGAAGACACCTAAAAAAACTTGCATTCAGCATATATACTCTTCTCAGTGGAAGAGGTTGCCCCTCCGGGTAAAGAAGTATACCATACCAGGTCAGTCAGTCAGTTTGCTGCTAATCTTGATGGTAACCATTTGAAATGTTGGGATCCACTATATCAAGTTCAGTAATGTAGATGTTAGTGGTGCAAAAGGTAGCAGACTCACCTGTGGTGCAGAAGGCTGTTGGTTCTATTCCCACACCAGGTAGATCGATTGCTGGCATTACAATGCAACATAAAAGGGGTGCTGCATTACTAAGTTTGCAATCTTTTGGTTGAGACATCAAATTGAAGCCTCATCTGCTTGAGTTGTTGATAGCTCAGGCGGATGTAAAAGATCCCATAGCACCTATTGAAAAGAGTGGTAGAGGTTCCACAGTGCCCTGGCCAAACTTCCCTTAGTAGTATAAGTACCACCTCAGGTCTCCCTTGAAAAGAGGCTACTAACCTAGTGGGATTAACCTAGTCAAAAAATGATGAAAAAAAAAAAAAAACATAATGCGGCGAATGAATGACCGAAAAACAGACTTCACATATGGTAACTGAGATGGTAATTTCTCAGAACATTTCCCTTTCTCCAAGGTATAACAAGCTCAGTTAGTATATATAAAGTTCAGAGTGTGTTGGTGGGCTTACCTTCCACACTGGGGGCTGCAGGGTGGCTTGTCCCCTGCAAATAAGATGTTTAAAGGAGAAGAGTGCTGTTCAAGATTCACTCTTGTATTTTCGATGTGTGTGTGTGTGTGTGTGTGTGTGTGTGTGTGTGTTTGTGTGTGAACATTTTTTGAGTGCCGACATTTCAGTAAAGAACCAATCCTGACCTGTCTCCAACATCTGTATAATTTGGGTACTTGACATCTGAGCACATTATGGTCTTATTTAGGGTATAATTTTGGTACAGCACTGGCTGGATAAGCAGTCCATTTAAAGGATTGTGTACCTTTGCCCACCTTTAAAGAACTATCCTCTTCCTTAAGACTTGACTTAACTCATGATTGATGGGCTTTGCATGCTGTCCATATGCACTGGTTGTTATAGCATTTTGGAAGTTCATCTCTTGAAAGGTGCTTTTCTTTATTTTTGTACAGTACATGGATCAAACTGGAGAGTACAGGAGCTTGATAAGCCCTCCTAACCTACAACGTGATGCCATAATGTGTAGCTGGTAGAGGTGCATGTGTGCAACAAATGGACAATTTTGAGAAAAGTATGGGATGTGCCATGAACTGAGTAACTGAAAAGGAAATCTCAACAGTTTCTTACAATGCAAGACCTCCTTGCACATTATGTGGTACAGTAAATGCATAGTTTCTGTATTGTGCCCCCAGATGAGATCAGCCACTGTCAGCAAAGCTCTTGGAGGCGACTCATACTTTGTACTTATTAGAGAGACTGTATCGAGTTTTTTTTCCTCATTTGAAAAGAGTTATGAGGTTTTATTCCTCCCTCTTTGTTGTTACATGAGGCATGGAGGAGAGAGGTTCCATCCGATCTTGTTTTTCAGTGCTTTGAGCTGTCATATCCAAGTATGACGGCAAGAGACAAGTGAGAGATGATTATTCCAATAGAACAAGGAGGTCTTGGATTACCCTGTTTGAAGGGGTATTTCAGTGCTACACAGTTAAAGCTCCCATACACAGCATAAGCAGAAACCTATAATTCAGAGTAGAAAGGGATGATGACGAAATGGGAAAAGCTCAAGAAACAATGAGAGACTGGAATTTTGGATGCAGATTCTTAAGGAGAAAAACAATAACCAAGCTGTTGTTCTTTGAAATGTATTATTTATATTATTATTTTATCAGTATAGTTTTAGTAGCTTTCTCTTTCAATCATTTACGATTAGTAAATTGTCATTTATTTGATTCCCATTTCTTTTGGGGCAACAGTGTTATATTTCTGATTTGGCTGGTGTTCCTTCTGCACCCTGTTGCAAGAAACATTTGTGCTTTGATTCCTGCATGTGTGGGGAAAAGAAAGTCAGTGACTGGGATTCTGATTGTAGAAGCAAGTGTTAGTTTCAGCCTGATACCCTTATTCACTTCTTGGGACTCATGGAGTCCAAGCTTTTATTCCTAGCAGTATGGGTTATATACATCATTACATGTTAATGAGCTAATTGCAGGAAGTTGTGTGTCATGTATACCTAAACCCCAATACTTTTAAAAGCATCTTTAGGTAAATTGTTACATTCTGGCTTCTGGCTTACATTCCGCTGTTCTTTTTACATACTTAGCTTTTGTTGGAAAAACATGACTGTGGACTATATTATCTTGAAACCTTATTAATCCCCTGGACCCCAATCAGATTGACTGCCAAAGGAAGATCCTGCTTCTTTAACCTTGTTACTTTATTTAACCTTGTTACTTTATTTGAAAAGCGCATGAAAGCAGTGGGTAGTGGTTACACAGAGCATACTGCATATCTGGATTTGGCCAGGGTCTTTGACATTATTCACCATTCAGGCATTATTGGCACACTTATAAATCTGAATATAAATCATTATGTTGTACAGTGAATAGCTAACTAGTTGTCACACAGAATACGTCTGGCTAGAGTTGCCGGTGCCACTTCTGAAAGCAAAAAAAAAAAAAAAATGGTACCCACAGAAGACATTGTTAGGCCTTCTCCTGTTTGTCAGCTATTTTTGAGACTTTCACACAAGCACTCTTGGCCTGTGCTTACCAAAGTCTGCAAATGACTGTAAATTTGATGATGTCCTTCCTTATCACTGTTGCAGTATTCACAACTTAGGATCTCCTGCTAAGGGTAGCACAATGTCCAGCCAGTATACCAAAGTCTTTACATCCTCCTAGTGTTGTACGTCAGGTACACATGCTCCATAGTCAGAACAACTTTGCTGCTGGTCCAAATGTTGTAGTTGAACATCACTCTGAGCACCCTACTTTGAGCTGGGTTCTTCTGAGCCATTTACAGATGTGTGACTTTGGGGTTCCTTCTTTTATGTACTAAGGATTCAGGTCATCCAGGAAGGGAGAATGTCAGTGTGAGAGGCAGATTCCCCACAACGACTGACACAAGGAGTGTTTTTTTTTTTTTTTTGGCTAGGTGCTTCACACTATAGTACTCGGTATACCATTTATCAGGTTTTTGTTTCCAAAACTCTTCACAGCCATCTGTCTTCTTTATCCATTTATCTTGAGAACCAACGTCTCAGTTTTTGACGCAGGGTACCATGGCCAAATCCACCCATCCTGAGGTACAGCCATCTGTTAAAAAGAAGACCAAAATTCTCGGTTTGACTTTACTGCTGTCCGGCCTTTGCCAAACATCTTTCTCTCTCTCTGTGTAGATGAACATCCAGAAGACCATCCAGTGCTGATGCTGGTTTCCTCTGCAGCGACCTTGTAGGAGATTGACATGGCATGGAATCTATTTCTCACACGTCCTCTTAGGCAATGCAGATGTCCGGTACGAACCATGGCTGATGATTTCTGAAGGGCCTCGGAGAATTCCCTAAATTCTTGTCAGGGAAACGGCTCCTGGTACCCTTACTTGAATCTAGGCATGGTTCTGCGCTCCCTACATTGGTCAGAGCTGACATCCCACTAAAGAGAAAGCAGAAAACTAAACACATTCCTCCCCTCTGCTAAGTATCCTCAGAGGGAATGGCAGGACTTTACTAAGGGTTTGTTCAGTGGTCTGATGGGCTTGAGGACCAGCTCAGGGGTTATCTATAGCGGTTTCTCCTTGGTCATCTACTCAAGCCAAAAGGGCAACAGAATCTGATTCTTCAGTTGAGGTGATTTTAGAAGATGAATCATTGGCCTACTCCCACAAATTAACTTACCTTTAGCCTGTGGTGGGTCTGAGGAAGAAGATTCTTTGAGTGCTGATACTCCCGTTGAGAACAAAGTGGTTTGTATGATGGAGCATTTTAAGTGGAAATGCCGACAAGTTTTTGCCATTCAAAAGAGCTATTGTGAGCTACTACAAATGGAATCTCCTAAACCATCTGCTGTTGCCCCTTTGTTAGATGCCTTGTCGGATACATTTGCAGCTGCCTCTTTTGCTCTTGACTGCCAACTTCCAGCCATTAAGAAGCCTCACTGTTTTTATAAGTTCCTGCTGCCTTTAAGTACTTTTACAGGTGTCCTTCAGACTCAGCTGTGGTCTCTCTTTCTGCTGACAAGCCATCCAGTCTTTTACCCTTTTCCAAACGTCTCTCTTCTAATCAAGACAGTCTGGTTATGCAGAGGCTGTTGAAAAAGGTGTACACTTCTGCTACGCTGGCCTTCAGGGCCATAAATTATCAAGTCATATGACCAGGTATGTTTTGGTTCTTTTGTCTCATGGAGGTAAGGGTGTTGTCAGACCTTCCTGACTGTGAAGGTAAACTATTGCCCTTTCTTGTCAGACCTTCCTGACTCTGAAGGTAAACTATTGCCCTCTCTTGTCAGACCTTCCTGACTCTAAAGGTAAGACTTTTGCCCTCTCTTGATTGCATTCTGCTTCACAGGTTGCCTGTCATTCTGTCAAATGTAATTATGATACAGCTTATGCATCTTCTCAAGCTGCTGCTTCAGGTTAAGTTATGTGGAGGTGATCTTGGCTTTGCCTCCATGCCTTACCTGATGATATTAAGGCCAAGCTCCCAGATGCAACTTTGGACCATCAAAATCTCTTTGGTATGGCTGCTGCTGACTTGTTTAAGACTCCTTGAAGGTGAATGGCCGAAGTACCAGAAGCTGTTGAAAAATAAATTATTCATCACTTACTTTGTTCCTTTCGTGAAGATGACACTGTGTTTTTTGTTTAAGACTCTACAAGACAAAAGTAAAGTTATAAAAAATCTTAAACAAATCTTTGTTGTCACCGATATGCAAATTTCAGAGAAATTATCCTTCTAAGTCTGCCTTTATTCATTAGCAGCCTCGTCAGCCTTATAAAGGAAAAAGGGTTTCTAAGCACATTCTCTGTTAAACCATAATAGACTTCTAAAGCTCAAAAACCTCCTTTTTGGGGCAAATCTGCCTCCAGCCTCCCAACTGACATTTTCTGCCCTTCCCCTCAGCCAGGTTTTCGTGCGTCTCAGGCATTCCGTGTTTCTCCCTGTCCGGCAACAGATTTTTTTCAGACTCTTGAGTTCTGTCCATTATCCATCGTGGTTATTTTATGGTATGGAAATCCCTTCCCTTCTTCTCAGATCTTTCTCAACCCTCACCAGACCAATTTCCTCATTTTTCTATGGTTCTGCAGGATCTTTTGGATCAGGGCACCATCCAACTCATTCCAGAATTACAAAGAGGAACAAGGTTTTACTCCAGAATGTTTCTGGTTCCCAAAAAGAGTGGTCTTGGAGACCTGTCCTAGACCATATTCCTAGCACATATTCCTTTGCGGAACAAATGATCATCAAATACCTGGTTGAAGGAACTAAATCTTAATCAGTGTGATTTATATCCCAATGTATCTCTCACTTCTGGAGCAAACATTCACTATGTCAGAGTAGTATCTTTGTTAATTGGGTGGGCAGCCTTATTTTATCCCCCAGTTTATCTTTTGCTGCTATCCTTGAGGCTGGAGTTTGACTATGGGTTATTGGCTGTTCTCGTAATGGACTGCAGACTAATTGTCTAGTACTTGCCTATGAACTCTGATCTGAATTCTTGTTTGTGTTTGCAAGGCATTTTCAGTCTTTAATTTGTCAATGCTTTTTACGTAGTAGTATCAAAACAGCTCATTTTTCCATTCATCAGCATGCATATCTTTAAACACTCTTGGCTTTTGTTTTGTACATCTTTGAAAAAAAAAAAGTCATTTTCTAATATGTATCCTGCAATTTATTTAAAGCAGGACAGGGCTTCTTCTTAAGTTTGTAGCCATATCAGTTGCATGATGTTTGAACCTTAATTTCACACTCTAGTGCGTGGCATCCATTACAGTTGCAATACATTGTCACCTGGGTTCCTTTTCCATATCTGTTATGTTTGCAGCACATTCCTAATGGTATTCTCTCTTTCTTTCTTATTACTCCATGTCTTATGTCTTAAACACAATCCATTTCCTGAGGTACTCCTTTAACTGCAGTAATTTCACTTGCTTTATACAAATCACACTTTCTGATGATGTCAGTTATGCTTCTTTTAGTAGCCTCTCCCTTATTTGTTTCTTATACAGTAAACTGTTCTGTTTATCAGTTAATTGTGCCACTCACCAAGTGAGCAGTCTTTTGTTCAATTCTGCAGGTCAGTAACATGAGCATCTCCAGTCTGTCTTGAGATCTTATGCTATTTTAAAAACGAAATGGTGAATGAATGGCAAATTCCTCCTAGGCTCACAGTAACAGCTGACCTGTCAATTACTACTCTCTGCTTCTTCCCTTCAAGAAGAGTAAAACAGTTGTACACCTTCAAGGCTTCTTTCACCATCAATATGGAAGTACCCCAAGTAGACTCCAGAGAATTTTTCCTCAGGTAGACAACAAATGTTGAAGGTGTGATGGGAAAGAAAGAGGTAACTGGGAACATATTTTTTGGTAGTATGGTGAGTTGGCGGACTTTTAAGGATTCCTTGCAGGATGCACTTTTGGAGATGCTAGGTGGACAGATTGATGTGATGAGGGAGATGATTTTTCTGAACTATGGCACAGAATCAGAATTGCTTAGACATGGTAAGGCCTTGCTGTGTCTAATTATGGTGACTGCCAAAAAAGCAATTGCTAGAAAATAGAAATCAAAATCTAAACCAACTAGACTAGAAGTAATGACAGAGATAAAACAATTGGAACTGAAGTCTTTAGAAAAGGGTAAGAGCAAATTACAAAGGAAAAAATGGGAATTGTGGGAACAATACATGCAGTGGAGGAAAGAGATTTAAAGACAGCAGGACTTAAATGAGCTATGTATTGTTTGACTGAAAAATGATTGGGTTAGGTTATAAGTGATTTATAATGTTTGCAACTGGAAGTTCATAGGTAGGTACCAGGCTATTGGCCCTAGGGCCTATATAAGCCTAGCCAAAAAGGTAACCTGGCTTTCGCCACCCAAGAAAATTATTTTCCTGTGCCCCTGTTGAGCAGAGCCACAGAAGTGATCCCCGGGGTGATTTTCCTATTTCCCATCCAATCATCAAGATTTTTCTTGAAGCGTGCTGAGGAAGAACTTTGTTTGATATAGGTAGGTACTTTGTTCCAGAGTATGGGAAGTCTCTGGGACAGGAATCTATCCCTCCAGCATGTTCTGTTTATTGTGGTGACGAGGTTTAGGTCCCTAGAGCGTGTAGCTCGGAGGGATTGGGATTACTTTAAGTTGAGCATGTCCAACAGCTCTGGGTTTGATATAGCTTTGTATGTTAGGCAGAGATCGCCTCTGAGTAGGCGATATGCAACAGAGTAAAGCTGGAGTTTTTTGAGGCGGTCTGCGTAGGGCATCTGTTTGAGGCCAGTAATCTTCTTTGTGAGGTATTTCTGCTGCCTTTCTAGTTTTTGTAGATGTCTTGTGAGGTACATACCAAAAGGGGCATTGTACTCTGTAATGGGTCTAATGAGCGACAAGTGTCAGTATGGTTTGTGATTTAAAATGCTTGCAAGCAGGATTGGGTCGGTGTGGTTTATTTTGATTTATATAAATGTATGATTGTATGTTGTAAGTGCTGGTTTAATAAAGATGTTTCTTGTTTCAAAAAAAAAAGCAAGAATTGAATAATTTATGTAATGTTGCTTAGGTTATATAATATATAGCACTATATGTGAAGTATAATATTTGTAAACGTGACCTTGTTAATACAATTTGATTACTTTTATTTAAATGTAAATTTAGCTGTGTCACAAGTGATAATTCAGTAAAGGTGTTAAATATGGAAATGCAGCAGACTATACCTTTTCAGGCTGCTTGGTTAATCTATTGCAAGTGAATATTAAGTCAAATTTCTGGGCCCTAAGCTTCCAGTTGTCTACTAAGGTTTTGTGAACAAAGTCATATTTTTCTCACTTCTGCCAATATTTCTTCACTTCTAACACCGTTTGATATTTTTGTTTACTCTTTATCGTGACTAACCCACAAAACACATACCATTCAACCACCTTCCCATGATCGTGCTTCTGTGGATTGTGAGTTACCATTGTTCCCAGAGTCGTCATGCCATCATCTCTGTTTCT
This sequence comes from Protopterus annectens, assembly GCF_019279795.1. NCBI lineage: Eukaryota > Metazoa > Chordata > Ceratodontiformes > Protopteridae > Protopterus > Protopterus annectens. The sequence continues at coordinate 356,447,194 of NC_056735.1, read as the reverse complement.
GTCATCAGGTGGTAGTTACTAGACTTTGAAGTAGTGGAAATCCACCCCCCCCCCATTTCTCAATGTGGGACGTTTGATGTTCTTCGTGTTTCGCTGTTGCAGTCTTAACTGATGGGTTTCCTGCAATGGAAGCCTTTGGCCGGCTCAACTACCAGAGAATTTTCTTCTCCTCCTGAAGCCGGCAGACACAATGATGGATGTCAAGACATCAGGGTATAAAGGGAGTCAGCCAGTGCCATAATCTCTGATGTCCTTCCGTATCACTGTTATGGTATTCCTAATGTAAGGGATCTCATGACAAGGATAGATGAATGTCCTGTCTGTATACCAAAGCTTTTAGCGTCTACAGGTATTGTACATCACAGATGTGCTCCCCACACAGGATGTATGGCATAAAATTGAAGTACAGACCCACACACTTCAGAACTGAAAAGCTGCAGGGGAACAGAATGTCCCTTGAGACCAAGAGGAACACATGCATCCAGATGGAGATGAGAGAGATAGAGAGGGGAGTGAACACTTCACCCAGGAGAGCATGGAGAACAGGCTAGAGTAGAGGGGGCAGGATGGAGGAAGTGAATACTGTAACAGTGAAGAGAAGAACATCTAGTTTGATACGCCATCAAGTCCCTCTACTTGCACACAAGGTGAAGGATTTAGCTCATAAGTAGGGGCCAGAGCTGCTTCGCAGGTTCCAGCTTCTGATAACTGCTCTCAAATTGTTGAAAGGGTGACCAGAGTTTCTCATTGTCAGGAGATTGTTTGGGTTCACCATCCCTGGGATTTGGCTGCACGCCCACATCCTAGCCCTAGTGCAGACACTTTCTTAGCTCACATAAGAAGGCTGCATCCAGCTTGTACCAACCAAGGGCTACCGGCTACCACTCAGTCTCAGGTCTATCAACAGGATCAGGTAAGGTTGGCTGAAGATTTGCTCACCATAGTCAGATCCAGATGACTTTAATTCCCAGGTTCTGCCCCTGAATCTTCTCCTTGTAAAAGGAAAAGAGATATCTCCCCCAGGAGTGTGCTGATTCTTTTGACTTTGAGGATGATAATGATAACTCCACCTTTGAGCAAGGTTTATCTATTGTCTCCTATGGGGATTCAGACTCTGATGAGAACCTTGCCTCAGCTTCCCCTGCTGAGGACATTTCCTTTGGGGAGATCCTTCATACCCTGAGGGAACACTTTAAATGGGAAGCATAGGACTATCCATAACGCAAGAAGAGAGTTAGGGAATGTCTAAAACTCCCCGAGCATAAACATCTTTCCACTCCTTCAGTCTTAGAGGTAATAGACAATGTCTTGATGAATTCTTCCTTACAGACTGATTCTTTCCCCTCTGCCCCTCGGAGACCTGACAGATCTTCAGAGTTCTGGGTTCCCACAGACACTTTTTCAAGAATCCTTATCAGATCCTGAAGTGGTGACTCTGGGTCCTAAAGGAGCTAAAGGTAGAACTTTTAAAAATCTCATGTCAACAAACAAAGCATAGCCTTGGACAGGTTTGGGAAGAAAGTCTACACCTCTGGTACCCTGGTCATGAGGGCTTTAAATTGCCAGTTTCTTATCTGAAAGTCCCATCAGTTAGGACTGCAACAATGAAACACGAAGTACATAGTCAGTTGTAGACACTTACCATAAATGTAGATGCTCGAGTGTTTTCACTATTTAAGTATTCTTTAATTCCCTCCTTCCCCATGAGTTTGGGGTGGGCATTCTCCTCTCTAGTTTTACTGGAGTTTCTGAACTTTGGTCCTTGACCTTCAGGTGTGGTTAGGGGACTGCTGTCTGTTAGGATCAAGAACGTACTGAGGTTATAGTGTCAGCTGACTCCATTTATACCCAGATGCCTTGACATCAGTCAGGGCATCTGCCAGCTTTGGAAGGAGGAGAAAATACTCTGGTAGTCAGGCTGGTTAAGGGCTTCCATGGCAGGAAATCCTATCAGTTAGGACTGCAACAGTGAATACATTTGAACATCTGCATTTATGGTAAGTGTACTCAACTGTACTTTCCTGCAGCTAAGCATATCACAAGTTTTAAAGATGGCTACTTCACTTGCATCCTAGAGAGACCACTTGTGATTCTTCCTTCAGGGCATTTGGGCCTCCTGAGAGGTATTGCACATTAACCTGTTCAAGCTGAAAATTATGCTTCTTGCTTGTGCATTTGCTGGTGAGAAAGTTAAAACTAGGGTGTCTGTTGCTGCAGTCAAATTACTGAGCTATGGTGCGGTGCTTGAATAAAAAAAGGTTAGCACGTACAAACCAAATTACAGTAAAGAGATGCTTGTCTGACTGTGGGCTATTAACCAGTGCAGCATTTTTGTATCCATTTACATGTTGGGAGGGGAGAGTTAATCCTTTGGTGGCCTCCCTCAGTCACAGCTCAGTCATATTCTAGAGTTGTAAATAAGGAAGCTTGCTTGATGGAGACATTCCAAGAGTGGTTGCCTTGTGGTTAAAAAGAGAATACAGTTCTTCAGTTTTGCTTGGTTCATCGAGGTGTGTGTGTGGGAGGGTGGATTCAGTAGCTTAAAGTTTCACATGTCTTTTTAGTTTACATCTTGATACTGCACTTAGAATCAAAATTCAGAAAGGAAGCCCCTTTGAGGTCAAGAAAGGTATGATTTCAAGCTTTATATCCACTGTTGTGTAGGATTTTCTCTCTCTCTCTCTATACAAGATGAAAGAGTTCCCATTGGTGGGATAGCAAATGTCTCCACTTTCAGGCCTGGCTGCACTTTTACATTCTCTTGTTTCTTCCAGCCTTCTGTCTGAGGTCTTGTTGGCATTGAGGTTACCAGAAAGACTTTCAAAAGTGCTTCTGTGTTTATCCGAAATGTATGTTCTCTCTCTACCTCAGCAGGATAGTTTGCACATAATTCTTGTCCATCTCTAATACCTGTTTGACTTGGATTGTAGTTATTCCATATGCAGATTTTTAAAATTTCACATCATAATCTTGTGGACAGCAGACCTATGGCTTGGCAAATGTTTGACAAAGAGCTCTTTACAAGGATTACTCATCACCCATCTTGAATTGATTACCCTTTTCCTCTTTAGGGCTTGAACTTCAGGATTGATGGGATTCTCTCTCTTCTATTTTGTGTATGTAGTTGAGTAGATTTGAATTTAATTTCTTGGAAGGCAGTATTCTCTTCATCATCTCTGCTTGTAGGATGTCAGAGTTTATGGCCCTTGTTTGTTGAGATAAGCATCCTGGTTGGCAGGTCCACCTCAGCAAACCAGATGTGTATGACCTAGAGGGCATAAACATCACAAAAACTCATCTTGCAAATTTACTTGCTCAGTGTTGTAAGAATCAGCAATGTAGCCATAAACAAGCCCATTAATCCCAGTTTATAACTTAGACTGCATCCTTTTTTTCGTGCAGGTTACCATTCAGGATGCAAGTTGTTATTCAAAAGAAACACCAAACTGCAGCTCTTCGTTGTCCTTTGATGTAACACTAAAGTTCCCACAGATGTATGACGTTATTGCCACACACTTTCCGCATATCAATTTTCATTAACTGAGGGCTCTCTTTCTGACCTGCAGAAGTCAATTACCATTATTCCATTCCTGAAGCAAAGCTTTTCAAATCAACTAAATGAAGTCAATTACCATTATTCCATTCCTGAAGCAAAGCTCTTCAAATCAACTAAATTCATACCAGCCCATTTCTCTTCTCTTTAAATTTTTAGAAAGGGGTACCTTCTTACAGCTGTCCATATATCTCATTGACTGTACGCCTCTAAACAAGACATAGCTTCAGAAAATGTAATACCCAAACAGCTACCTTCGTTTTACTGGGGACGTCTTCATAAAAAAAATGGGAAACTGCTAACTGGGGACTGCAGTGTTACAGCCTCGCACCTTTATCTCTGTGTTGGTTTAAAAACTTCCTTTCAGATTGCTCCTTCAGAATTGGGTTTCAAACAAACATTTTCTCACTCAGTGCATTTGGACACTTGCATGTTTTCCTCACGTTTCAATACTGAGGCAACTTCTGCTCACCACGTCAATGAAAACTGTTTCAGTCAATTCCTGGTACTCTAGGTATATGCTATGCTTTTAACCTGGGTGTTAGACAAGTCTCCTTACATTATCAGTGAGAACCTGTGTGCTAACATAAAGAAAATGGTCGATTTAAATCCTTAAGCTTCACTTTAAATTTTAAGAAAATTGCAAATATGGTGCTCAGAACCTCGTCCTATATTTTTATAACTTGTTCTGTAGCTTCACCACAGTATGAATGCTTAGTGTCTTTAGTCTATTCATGTACCTTCATTTTTGGTTAGACCCCCTCACCTGTCCTCCTCGTATGTCAGGAGAAAACTAGCAAGGGTACTAAGGCTGTTAAGATCACGCTGTAGAGTTGCACATTAGTTTACTCCATATGTTTTAACTATAATCAAGGAGGCCATGCATCATGTATTTGAATATGACTTCTCCTATCACTTACAAGAGATCCACTAGGTATGCTTTCAGTTGAAAAGCTTACATCACACCTGCCTAGTCACAAGAACTTATAAATTGCAGCTTAAGTACACTCATTCTCAGAAGCCACTAATTAGGCTGCAACCCATTAGAGTTGCCACCTGTCCCTCATTACAGAGTTCAGTCCCTATTTGGACAGTTGTGCCCTGCAAAAAAAAATGAAAAATAGCAAATGTCTTGAGGTTTTAAGGCAAACAAATACTCAAGTTTTATCTAATAGTTGCATAAAAAGTTGTCTCATATTGGAAGCACCTTAATATGATATGAAAGAACAAAAAGAACTGTATTTCTACAACAGTATGCTTTAGTTTGGCAATAAAGTGAAGTCCTATCCTTTACACTGGTTGTTGATGTGCTTGTCCTGCAACATTCTATGTTTCCCTAAAGAAGTCCCCAGTTTGGACATCTGGAAAGGTGCAAACCTTCTCAACTTATGACAAATGTGAGACAAAATATATTTTCGTGAGGCAAGCCCCTCCTGCACCCATCCCCAAGTTTGTTTTTTTTTTGTTAACAAAGACTCTGCATGTCAGAGACAGAGCAGTGCTTGACAAGGTAATATGTTTGTCTTACTGTTTCTTTGAGGTACGCCAACCTCAGACAACCCAAAACTCAATAATGTGAGAGTATCTCTCACTTTACAAAAATGCAAGTAACAAAATTCTAAATAAATGCCAACTAAAGCCAACATGTGGAAGCACATGGAGATTGAGCTCAAGAAGTCAAGCATGAGGGAATAAAAGGAAAAAGAAAAAAAAAGAAATCAAGCATGAGAAACTAAGTCCCTTACAAGTGATATTAAACAGAACTGGTCATTTTATACTAGGCATCCCCAGATCACCCAACTAAAAAGCACACTTATACACACATGAGACCAAAACATGCCTTTTTGATATTAGTCGGCAGTATCCTGTCGCATAAGGTCTATCCCACTTAAGTTCATAGGTACTTACTAGACTATTGATCCATGAAGATCTTTAAAAGCCTAGCTCTAGATTCCCATGAAGTTTTTAGTCCTTATAATTTAAGTATGAATAACCCCGAGCCAGGCAAAACATTTACATGGTGTCCTTATCCATAAGGGACAAGGTTGCTAAACCAGGTGGTGAATTCCCTATTAAAGATAAAAACATTCTCAACTTACTTTGTAGTTATTATTCAAGCTGACAGACTTTGACCTTACCATAATACTATCAAGACACGTTCACTAAGTATTCTCTTACAGGACTCCAAAATTAGGAGACTCATTGCCATTTCAAATCAGGATATCTTCTTCACTGTGTTAGTTTTAAGGATAAGTTTCTTACACATGGTTAGGGTTTCTCTGGTTGTGGTTTCTAGTATGGTTAAGACATTAGTCTGCACCTTTTGCCTTATTACATCATTTATGTAACCAAAGTAGTATCTGTGCTCTGCCTCAGCTCTTTGCTGTCTGGTTGGTGATGTAACAGTTTTCTCTGTAACATTAGATCTGAAGTAGTTTACTTCATTTGGTCTTCAACGTGTGGGTTTCGGATCCACATCGGATCCGACACAGCCGCATTTTCCAGCTATTGATCTGAGCTCCAAGCTCCTCCCCTTACCCATAATACACCCTGCCTCCCTTCTCCCTTCAGATCTCGTTTGCTGCCAGCATAGCAACAAACGTGGTCCAAGCTCCAAGTTTATTGAAGTGTGTAAGTGAAGTTTTTTTTTCCCAACTTTTCAAATTTCTTCTATCCTCTCTCTATTTCTTTACCTTTCTGCATCTGCGTTGGTAAAAAAAAAAAAGTTTTTCTCTCCTTTCTGTCTGTACCTTTTAGTGTGTGCGTGTGCATGCCTGGTGCGGGGATGGCAGAAGCCCCAAAAGCAGGTTTCAGAAAATGCACAGATTGTGACCACAAGCTCTCTCCAGCAGATGGCCACACTCTTTGCATGGTATGCCTGGGTGCAGACCACCTTAAGTCCCCCTGTTCTGTTTGTGCCGGGTTCAACCCCAGAGCACTTAAGGACAGGTGGGACAAACTTATCCTTAAAGGCTTGCTTACCTCCTCGGGGATGGCAGTCATTTCTTCCCCTGCTGGGGGAGCAGTGGACGCTGCTTTTTCCTCCTCTTCCCCGGCCTCTGGGACTGAAACTTCCACCAAGAGGTCCAAGGAAGAGGATAAGACTAAAAAAGAAAGGCCTCGCAAGCAGTCCCTCTATCTGTCATCGCATGCAGGTCCAGCACCCAAAGTGAGGCCTTCCGATTAGGCCTGGGTCTCCTCAGCTCTGTTCTCTGAGGTTCTCCCCTGAGCCCGAGGAACCCCGTAGCCGGTCCCCTGCTAGGTCCTCTCTCCACTGGCTTTCTCGACCAGTTTTGGTGGCATCACCCTGCTCCACCCCAAGCCTTAGCGAGGAGGAAATGGACAAGATGATGCGGAGGGTAATTCGCACTCAGATCCAGATGGGGATCTTGCCGGCGCCCTCTCCCTCCGGAGGAGGCTCCTTGCAGCTTTTTTATGTTTAATAACTCCTCCGATCTGACCAGCAGTTTCAGAGCTTTTGGATCCGAGGTCCCTCTGGGTCAAGAGGTCGGTGCCAACGGTACCATGTACCTTGCTGCTGGCCATTCCCTTGAGCTTGTCGGATCCGAGCTCTGAGCCGTAACCTCGGGGTCGGATCTGAGGGGGTGCATTCGGCTCTGAGTGTTTCAGAGCAGAGCATTCCCTTTGGCATCTCGCCTCCTGGAGTCTCTGCTCCTATCTGCTCCGACTCCCCTGTCGGGTCAGGGGCGAACGGCCCCTGCCAGTAGTTCCCAGGAGGTTCGTTCCCCCTCCGACTTCGATGTGGTGGAGAGGCTTCTCGTGGTGTTGAGACCTCTGACCATCTCGTCCTCTGACTCCGTCCAGACCCCCCTTCTCTGAATGTGGTTCCGACCATCTTGACGTCTTAGGGACGGCCCGTGGTCATGATGCCTCAGGAAATTCCCCCAAGGGAACAACAAGAAGTTTACAAGTCCTCCTCAGAGAGTCCCACTGAGGAGGTGCCTGGGAAACAGATGTGTAAGAGAAGGCACTTGGACTCTCCACCAGAGTCCCTCACTGAAGACACAGTCTTGGTGGAAGAGAAAGGTTCCCCATGGTCACTCCCCCCGAGGTTGTCTCGTTTGGAGACATCATGGAGCTCCTCCGCCAGTGGGGGGGGGGGGGGGGTAGTCTGCCCCAAAACTGACTTCAGACGAGTCTGTGTTCCTGGAGGTATTTGGCTCGGGCCTATCTACATCTTCAGTGTCCTCTCCTGCAGATTCTTTAGTGGATCTTATAACATCTAGGGCATGGAAGGAAACTAACACCCTAGAGTCCATCCCAAGCACCCTAACAAAGTATTGAGCCCACCGTCAGACAGGATGCACTGGAACAAGGGGTACCTTGTAGATGTGATAATGGTGGCAGCCACCACTAAGGAGGAGCTCGCTCAGGAGAGCTCCACGGTTCATCCTCCTGATCAGGAATCGAGGGCAATGGACCATTTTGGGAATCGGGTGTATGCTTCAGCGACCTTCTCGGTGAGGGTGCCGAACTATATGGCACACATCATTCGCCTTCATTGAGACCTTTGTGAGGGAAGTCACAAAGTTGACCCCAGAGTCCATGTCCACGTAGGTCAAGAAGACATTCTCTTCCCAAATGGCCACTCTTAAAGCGGTTGCGAATACGTCCATACGACTGCTCTCTCATGCCACAGAGGGAGCCACAGGGTTGGCTGGTACAGGTGTTGCCATCAGACATCATGACTGGCTCCGGCTGTGTCAGTTGTCTGAGCCCTTTAAGGCGTCTTTTACCAATGCCCTGTATGATGGTCCTTCCCTCTTCAGGAAATCCGTCAGACACTAGTCCAGAAATCCATCAAAGAGACACTAGTCCAGAGCGAGTAGGATGAGAAGACTCCGCTTCTCACCCCCTCAAATATCCTTTTCCAGGAATCAGCTAGGGACAAAGAAGTTGTGGTTCCGTAAGTCTCAGGCATCTTCCCGGGATGCTCAGGACTCTCCTTCCCCCAGAGGCAGAGGGGGTTACGATAGACGCCGCCGTAGAGGCAAGGGGGGGGTCCAAGAAATTTCAGGTCCCAGGAACCCTTCTCTGAGAAACCTGGGCAGCAGCCCTGAAGGATTGCCCGACTGCTCATCTCTGGAAGCAGTCGGGGATCATCTGTTGCTGCACCCAACAACATGGGAGTCCATTACAACAGATCGTTGGGTGTTGCAAATCATCTCCAGAGGATATTTTGTTCCGTTCAAGGAACTGCCCTATCCAAACAAGCACTTCCCAGACGTGCGAAGGGAGGAAGCAGCGCTAGTAATTGGAAAGCTGCTGAAGAAATGAGTCATCCACCCAGTCCCCCTAAACCAGTCCGGATCCGGCATTTATTCCAGGTTCTTTTTGGTGCCAAAGAAAACAGGGGACCTCAGATCCATCTTGGATCTGTCCACATTGAACTTGTCAGTAGCCAAGGCAAAGTTCCAGATGGTCACTCTCTTCAATCCATCCTGCCCTTTCTGCAGGCCAAAGATTGGATATGCTCGATTGACCTCCAGGATGCGTACTATTACATCAAGATAGACAGGCGCTCTCTGAGGTTTCTCTGCTTCCGGCTGGGAGACGATCATTATCAGTTCAGAGCCCTTCCCTTTGGTCTCACCACAGCCCCCAGGGTGTTCACCAAGGTGATGGCGGTTGTAGTGCCTCACCTGAGGCTTCAGGGTATTCAGGTCTTCCCTTTCCTGGACAACTGGCTCTTTGCTGCCCCTTCAAAGCATCTACTCTGCCAAGCCAAGGATTACTTCCTTCTGCTAGCAAACAAATTGGGCATCAACATCAATCTGAACAAGTCTTCATTGGCCCTGGTATACATTCTAGACTTTATTGGAGCTTGGTTGGACACTATTCAAATGAGAGTTTTCCTCACTTCAGACAGGATACACAGTCTAAGATTACACATGTTGCACATTCTTCATACCCAGCTCCCGACAGCCAGAAACAGTCCTAAGGGCGTTGGGTTCCATGGCAGCCATGATCAATCTTCTGCCGATGACTCGTCTTCATATGAGAGTTCTTCAGTGGATGCTTGCTGTCCAGTGGTCCCTGTTAGATATTCCTCTGTCCTTTACTGTGCGGATCTCAAGGTTATGCAGGACTCCCTTTAGTGGTGGATTCTGTCCCTGGACCTCCTCAGGGGACGCTCCTTTCATCCTGCCTTTCCCAAAACCACAGTGACCACGGATGCCTTCCAGCTATGTTGTGGGGGGCATGGCTTAGGCAGGACAGTTCAAGGCATATAGTCCCCTTCCAAGACCAGCTTGCGTATCAGTGTACTGTAGATGAGGGCGGTCCTTCTTGCATTGCAGGCCCTTCATGCTCATCTTCCTCCAAGGATGATTGCAATTTAGACAGACAACATGTCAATGGTCTGGTATATCAGCAAACAAAGGGGAACCAGATCTTAGCCTCTCAGTCGAGAAGCCACGAGAGTGTAGGAATGGGTGATCTCTACTGGTTGCTTTCCGGTGGCAATGCGCATTCTGGGGCGGTCCAACATTTTAGCGGAAAGGCTCTACAGATCTGTCCTGATGCCTTACGAGTGGTCTCTAAATCCTTCAGTAGCGGAACAAATCTTTCTAAGGTGGGGGTCATCCTTGCTGTGATCTCTTCGCATTTCCTTCTAATGTGAAATGCAATGAGTTTTTCCCTCTGAATCCCCCAGAGGCACACTGGTACATGCATGGCCTCCTGGTCTTCTCTATGCTTATCCTCCACTTCTTTTTATCAAACAATGGATAGCTAAACCAAAATGCTTCACGGTCTTGAGACACCTATAAATCTTCACTACTAGTGCCACGACAACTTGAGCTGAAAATCCAATAATTGCTGTAAAATGTTTAATAAAATATCAAAAAACACCAACGGTACAACTCCAATTCAGTTAAGCGCTTTCACCCGCACACATACGGGCTTCATCAGAACTGAAGAATAGTACTAAAACTTTCATTATTTAAAAACGTTTTGGCACCAGAAAAGAATATCATTTAAAGGTACATACTCGTGCCTAACAAAAATTCTAATATTTCTAATGTGGCATGTACAACATATATAGTTGATTAAAACATAAATTCTCTTACAATATTCAGCTGTACATTTTGAGTAATGGTTTAATAGAAATAAAATCATTTAATCCTGGGGGTGTAGTGGCATCTATTAATATCTGCCACCACATTTCTTTATACAACAATAATGTCTTAAAATCTCCACCCCTAGGATTTCATTTAATACTGTCTATTATAGCAAATTTAAAGGTGTGGTTGTCACCATTCTTTTGTATGTGTCTAAACAAAGCATTTTTTTCATCCTTCTTCCTAATACAGTACAAGTGATCATAAATCCGTTTGCTAAACTGTCGATCTGTCTTACCTATATAGTAAGCCTTACATGAACAGCAGTTAGCTATATACACTAATAGATTAATAGAGTAGCATAAATTACACATACCACACTTCTTAGTGTGTTTACTGATGGGATTAAAAATAATAGGACCACTTTCTAAATAATTTTTAATATTAGGCCCCATTTTATTAACAAATAACGGATGACTTCCTACTATCTTCGTAACCTCTTCATCAGCTAAAATTATTTTCCAATTAGATGTCATAATGTCTTTGATTTTGAATGTGTGAGGTCCATATTCTGTAACACAAGCTCTATTAAAATTTGTAGTTCGCTCCAATTGTTTGTTGAAGTTACTACCTATATGTTCATTGTTATTCATATTAAGTCCCAATAATGGTACATATTTTTTGCCCCACTCCATCACCTGTGTATTTACTTTGGATAGCATTCGTGGATCATAACCTCTATTAAGAAATAGAGACTTAATATATTCTGTTTCATCCACCACATCAGTATATAAAGAAGTCATTCTTATAGCTCTGATTAGTTGTCCCTTGAATATGTTCCTTAGCAATTTTTTGGGGTGATTGCTGGAATATTCTAAATAATTATTAGAAAACGTGTTCTTCCTATATATTCTAGATTGAAAATTTCTTCCATCTTTGTAGATCCACGTATCTAAGTACGCCAAACCTTCATGGCTAGTTTTGGAGGTAAACTTCAAATAACTACTACTAGAATTTATAAAAGTAATAAATTCTTGAAAGTTATCCAATGTACCCTCCCATAGTATATAGATAACATCTAAAAAACGGGAGTAATACTTAATATCCTTCATAAACGTAATCTGAAATATAGTGGATTCTTCCCATTGCAACATGACCAGGTTTGCAAATATGGGGGCGCATGCCGCCCCCATTGCTACCCCTCTGGTCTGTTTAAAATACTCACCCTCATAGAAAATATAATTGTGCTTAAGAACTATACTCATCATGTCTATAAGAAGACAAGCTTGATCCCAATCTATTTCAGCATATTTTGTAATGCTGTCTGCAAAAGCATTTAAGCCTTCGTTCTTAGGAATACAGGAAAATAAATCAATAACATGTATAGTAGCAAATAAGATGTCTTCTTTATAAGATTTAATGGGAAAGTTCTTCAAAAATTCCCATGAATCTTTCACAAGGTGTGGAATTTTGTTGTAAATGTGTTTCAAAGAAACCTCTATCGCTACTCCTAATGGGAAAGTTTTGGATTGACTGCCGGATACAATAGGACAAAAAGGTGGGTCATCTAACTGTTTATGAATTTTTGGAATACCCACCAAAGAGGCAACTACTGGATATTCAACTTTGATGTAATTATAAGTGTCATTGGTTATCCGATTGTCTATCCAAAACTCCTCAATGTGAAGGTCAATTTTTTTATAAGCTACATTAATCTCATTTAAGGAAACTGTTTCATAGTTTCCTGTAGAATGTAATAGAGCGAAGATTTTTGAAGCATATGGCACACTATCATAAATCACAATCCCACCCCCTTTGTCGGGTTTCATTACCCGAATCGTTTCTCAAATCATTCAATAATTTAAATTTAAGATTTAAGCAAGGGAATTGCAAATCAAAGGGTATAGTGTATATAGCTAACTGCTATTCATGTAAGGCTTACTATATAGGTAAGACAGATCGACAGTTTAGCAAACGGATTTATGATCACTTGTACTATATTAGGAAGAAGGATGAAAAAAATGCTTTGTTTAGACACATACAAAAGAATGGTGACAACCACACCTTAAAATTTGCTATAATACAGTATTAAATCAAATCCTAGGGGTGGAGACATTATTGTTGTATAAAGAAATGTGGTGGCAGATATTAACAGATGCCACTACACCCCCAGGATTAAATGATTTTATTTCTATTAAACCATTACTCAAAATGTACAGTTGAATATTGTAAGAGAATTTATGTTTTAATGAACTATATATGTTGTACATGCCACATTAGAAATATTAGAATTTTTGTTAGGCACGCGTATGTACCTTTAAATGATATTCTTTTTTGGCGCCAAAAAGGTTTTAAATGAAAGTTTTAGTACTATTCTTCAGTTCTGATGAAGCCCGTATGTGTGCGGGTGAAAGCGCTTAACTGAATTGGAGTTGTACCGTTGGTGTTTTTTGATATTTTATTAAACATTTTACAGCAATTATTGGATTTTCAGCTCAAGTTGTTGTGGCACTAGTAGTGAAGATTTATAGGCATCTCAAGACCGTGTAGCATTTTGGTTTAGCTATCCATTGTTTGGTTCTGTTGTTACTGCTATACCAAACACTTCCTCTTATGTCGAAGTTTCTTCAGAAAGCCCAAAGGCTGGGGAACACTGTGATCTTCATCACCCCATTCTGGCCTCACCAAGTTTCGTTCACCTTACTGTGGTCTTATCTGGTAGTTCCTCCATGGATGTTGGATGCAGTTCTGGATCTTGTTTCACATCCCTTAGGGATTCCTCTCCCAGACCTGTTCAGTCTGAAGCTCACTGCTTGGCTGCTCCAGTTCCCATGATCATTAGGACTCCCGGATTGTCATCCCCTGTTAAATCAGTTTTAGTAGCGGCTCATAAATCTTCCACCACAAAGGTGTATCGGAGTAAATGGAAACGTTTCTCCATATAGGCCACTCAGCGGGCCTTGGATCTCTTTACTGCACCTCTTTTAGCAGTCTTAGATTTTCTGGCGAGTATATTTCATCAGGGTGCCAGCTCATCTACAGTTTAAGTCCAGCTGGCAGCTATTTCTAATTTTCTTGCGGTGGTAAACACGTCTTCCTTGGCATCTTTCAAACTTTGTAAGACTTTCCTTAAGGGTGCCTTCCTTCTTAGACCTCTGGTTAAGGACCCTATGTCTCCGTGCGATCTTACTTTAGTGTTACAGTCATTAGTCTCCGCACCCTTTGAACCTGCAGCCTCAGTTGATTTGTAGTTTGTGACCTGGAAAACTGCCTTCTTGGTTGCCAATACATCAGCTAGAAGAGTATCAGAACTCCAGGCTCTTTCTACCAAAGTGCCTTATAGGATTTTTCACAAAGACAGGATGTCATTGCGCACTAATCCATATTTTCTTTCTAAAGTAGCCTTGGAAGCCAATATTAATGAAACTACTTGCCAGTTTTTTTCCCTAAATTTCAAAATAAACGAGAATACAAGTTGCACCTGCTAGATGTTCATAGACCATTGAGATTCTACTTGCACAGGACGAAACCTTTTCATAAATCTGATCAACTATTCATGTCTTATTCTAAACCCTTCTTAGGTAAGCCAGTTTCTAAGGTAACCATTGCTCGCTGGATCTCCCACTGCATTGTTCGAGCGTATGCTGTTAAAGGAATGTCTCTTCTGGGACAAGTGAAGGCATATTCTACTCGATCTATGGCTACGTCAGCTGCATTCTGGTCTAGGGTGTCTGGACGATATCTGTAGAGCAACCACTTGGTCCTCATCTCATACCTTCATTTCACACTACAAACTGGATTTCATGTCTAGAAACAGAGCATCATTCGACTCTGTGGTGCCCCGGAATACCCTTCCATGAGGGCCACCCAGGAGTTTTTGGTAGCTGGGGACTGTCCCACAGGTTGAAGACCAAATGAAGTAAACTACTTAAGATAAAGAAGTTATGTACTCACCATAGCATTCCATCTGAGTAGTTGTACTTCATTTGTCTTCAACCGTCCCCACCCCTGCTTTCCCACTGACCTTCTTACTTAGTGAAGGTTGGTATACCTTTGTGTAGGTTGGGAGACCCTTAGTCCTGTCTGAGATCTGGAGGTTTTTTTTGTGTGACTCACGCTTGTGATAAGGTTCTGTTGGGTCGGGTGTTTGGTACTATTTAGGTAGCAAACTCTATCTGAAGGGGGAAGGGAGACGGGATATTATGGGTAAGGGGAGGAGCTTGGAGCTCAGATCAGTAGCTGGAAAATGCGGCCGTGTCAGATCTGATTTGGGTCTGAAACCCACAGGTTGAAGACAAATGAAGTACAACTACTCAGATGGAATGTTATAGTGAGTACATAACTTCTTTTTTTCTGTACAGTTGAATGGATTTTTTTTATTTAATTTTAGTTTAACAGAGCATGGCTAAAAAGAACCTTTACAACCAGTCTAACTTTAAAAAAATAAATAAATAAATAAACCTGTATCAAAAATGATCGGTCATAAGGATCTGGTGTCCCTTGGAAGGACCCTCATTTTCCTGTCAAAAATGGCTCATGAGTTGTACTTAAGTGAGTCCTTTCATCTGTCCATTTTCCTTTTAAGGGCAAAATCTGTGGGAGATGGAGCTTTTCATATCCTTCACATGCACCTTCAGCTTGTGTTACCTAAGGAAGGTTAAGGAGTTTGGGAAGTTAGAAAATTTACATCACCTTTGCACCAGGTAAATAGGGCGTGGTTGTGGCTAAACCCAGTTAAAGTGGTTGGTAACTGCAGCATTTATGTGTCACTGGGTGAACAAACTCCATTACACTGTGGGGTGTAGCTACATCTATTGCATCTTTCAAGTATATGTCCATTGTGGACATGTGTGCCATGGTCATTTTGTATTATCTTCATGCCTTCACCAAACACTGCTGTTTAGAAATAGTTCTACGAGTCAGGCTTCTTTTGGGGCATTTTCTGAGCCTTTTTTTTTGCTTGTTCAGCTCTTGCCTCCTTGGGAGGTGGTCTGATGCCATCATATTAATTTATCTACAAGTCCCTCCCTAGTGGGTACTTATTTTGCTTCTACTGTCCCTTTTATTTTGCTTGGATGGCCCTTTCACCTACCCTGTGGATCAGTTGCCTGGTAAGTCTGGTAAATTTGTAGTATGGTACAGTTCAATGCTAGCCTTCTGACTGACACCTGTTGGGCTGAAGACACTCTTCCATATTGGCTGTACAGCAAAATATTTTTTCTGTTTGCTGGGGTTGAAGTCCCCAGACCTACTGTGCAGATGGAACTCCAAGGTCACTAAACCTCAGATTGTTATAGTCTACCATCTCTGAGTTGCCCTTTCAGATATTTGACCTCTGTTTAAGGGGCATCACAAAGAAAGTTGTTCTTCAGCTGACCATGTACCTGTAATAAATTTTGGTTTATCTTACTTGTGTGCTTAATTTGTTTCATTGAGAGCCAGAATTGGAGACATTGGGGCTGGACAGCTCAACGTGTATCTGGTGTGTGACATTTCAGTGTGCACTCCCCTGAGGTTGGAAATAGAGAGATGTAATTTGTGCTGAGAAAGGGTCCTCAGAAGAGGAAATCTCACCGCTTAACCACAGCAGAGACCCCTATCAAAGATAAACTAATCTGGCGAGGATTCACTTTATTAGTTTCCTCAATAGAACCTTTTGAATTAGGTTTCATGTTCTTCCCCGCCTTTGTTCTCATTTGTATAACCTTTGGAAAACTTTACAGATTTTGTTCTACCATTTTGAGCACTCCTTTGTTAGGTTAAATGAAACTCTCATAAGTAGAGAGTCCTGCAGTTATATGCTAGCTAACAGTTTCTTCAGGAGTATGGTATATGGTTTAATTTCTGCTTAGAATTACTTGCTAAAATTGCCTGTGTTGCCTTTAAGTTCTTGTTTGACTTAAGTTTTACTGCTTTTTTAAAGTTTTACTGCTTTTTTAACTGCTGTTTTTAATTATTACTTTTTTTTCTTTTTGTCCCCTAGGTTCACAGACGGTACCTAGCAATATGCCTCCACCTCGAAAACTACCTCAGAGATCTTGGGCAGCATCTATACCCACAGTTCTCACTCATAGTGCCTTGCATGTCCTTCTGCTCCCCTCCCCGACTCCTGGTCTTGTGCCAGGGCTAGCTGGCAGCTACCTGTGTTCACCTCTTGAGCGATTCCTTGGCTCTGTTATTATGAGAAGGCATCTCCAGAGGATCATTCAGCAGGAACTAGTCAGTAGCTCTTACTTGTTTTTTGTTTTGTTGATCAAACCAAGTTAGAGTGTCAGTTTGTATGTTAGAGTGTATATATATATATATATATATATATATATATATATATATATATATATCATCACATTTACCAACGTGAGACTGTTTTCTGTGTTTTTGTTAAAGTTTTACACTTCTGTTACAAGTGAAGAAGCAGGCAGACTTTGAAGATTTACATGGTTCATGACTATCTGTAAATTTCATTTTCAGTCTCTCTAGAAAGAAATGCATATATATAGTATATACAATAAATCTCTTCCAAAGATCAAGGATGCAAATTAATTATTGATAATATAAGCTTATAGAAAAGTACACACCTAGCACATATTATGGAAGCTTTAGATTACTTTAACTAATGATTTTCATAAATATATTTTAACAATTATTTTAACTAATGATTTTCATAAATATATTTTAACTTGGTTTTGTTTAATATTTTTGACAGAATTTGTAACAGCAGGTTAGGAGTTAAATGGAATGGAATTAAAATATACGTTAAAGGCAAATTTAATTGTAATTCCAAAGGAGTTGTATACTTAGCAACTTGCCAGGGGTGCCCCTGTTTTTACATAGGAAAAACGGAGTGCAGGTTAAGGGATAGAGTATACGAACATTTGAGAAGTATCAACTTACAGAAGGAGGATAATGCTTTAGCGAGACATACCATGGAATATCTTGAGCATAAATTTTGTTTTAAAGTAATACAACAAATTAAACAAGAGATATGAAGGGGGGTCCCTTCAATTTGCTATTGGAGAAATGTGAACTCTTATGGCAAATCAAACTTAATGCCTTCACATATCTAGGACTCAATGAGAAATGTTCCCTTATGTGCCTTTTAAAACTTAGAAGTTTAGAGAGGTAAATTTTAGGCTTGTTTGATTTTGATTATAGAACAAGACATACACATAATAATTAATCAGAAGAAGTTTCTGTTGAATAGGTTTATTCTGGATAACATTCAGAAAATATGTTTTATACATATTTCAAACATCGAAGTATATATTACCAATAACACACGTATATATACATCTTCTGCCATTAAGATACATGACTTGATTGATCAAATGAGTACATACTTGATTCAAATCAATTCATGTATAAATGTAATCATATTCCCCCTAGTTGTTTTAATATTATATGACTTGAATTATTTTATAAAATGTTTTAAAAAATGGTTTATTCATTACTAAGAAAATGTTACCTTCATAAATGAACATTAATTTCTGCTGTATAGATGGTTCGCTTTCTTGATCTATTATTCATTATGAATTAGTCATTTTTAATTCATATTTTAAATTTTAATATAATAGGAAAATCTAGGTATTAAAATCAACAGAGATTTATTTATTTAAGCATTTATTATTACAGGCTGTTGGTTTTATAATTGTAAAAAGTGTCACTTTAAGAAATTCAAATATTGGTTTGAATTTTGGCGGGCTTCTTGAAGGTTTTCTATATAAACAAGGTTGTATTAAATGCCTAATTTTTGGCAGTTTATGTGAGGAAGTCTAACCATTGAGTTAGACGAAAAGCGTTGGACAAGTTTTTAACATTTAATAACATTAAAGCGTGTGTAGCAGCGGTTGCCTAAGCGGGTTTCTTTTTAGTTTTAGTTCGTTTTTTTGTAGTGATTTAGGTTAGGAGTACTGCTATAGGTGCCCTCTTTGCTCTCACTTATGCCAGTTTATTTATGGCATTGGTTAAAAAGAAACGTATTTATAATCATACATTTTATGACCACCAGTGGTCATTTTTTTTTTTGCAATGTTACTAAGTGTTTTGGTAAGATTAATTCAGCACATTTTTCTTCAGTGAGACAGTAGTCCCATTTTTTTATACTGGGCAATCCACTAGACAGTTTAAAGTTGGAGTGAAAGAATATTTTAAAATATTGGGCACTAAAATGTGACTTCATATTTTGTGGATATCACTCTGGTTTGGTTGACGGGGGCTTGCCTTCTAGGAAAAAAAAATACACACACACACACACACATATATATATATATTTATATATATATATATATATATACATACATACATGTTTACATATGTATAGTGTGTGTGTTTGTGTGTATATATGTATATATATATATATATATATATATGTGTGTGTGTGTGTGTT